>NW_003307590.1:316552-326409 GCF_000143455.1 Volvox carteri f. nagariensis
GGAAATGGGGGTAGTGGAAACACATTGATATTTCATGGAGAGGTAAGGGAGGGTTGCAGGAATGTACGATCATAAAAAGGTAAAGACCTCATTGCGCCCAGTAGACGACATGTTACATACCGAGGTTGAGTGAGTTGAGTGAGGTGGAGTGGAGTGAAGAGGGAGGCTGCACGTCGGTATGTAGGTACGCAAAGACCATCAAATTCGCACCCCGGGGCCCCCCCGGGGCCCCCAAACCCTCATTTATCCCACCACGTACATTGGCCGGGGCCTTCTCAATGATCTGATCAAACATGGTTTTGTTGTCGTGACAGCCAATAAAGGCCACGTGCTCGCACGGCAGGCCGCCGTACGCCAGGGGAAACCCGTGGGCCAGGACCTGGGACGAGCAACAGCAAGCAGTAACAGCAGCAGTAGCAGCAGTGCCATATATAGGGTAAAGTTGTTTCGGTTGGTCGGTTGGTTGGGAAGGTTCCTGAAAAACTGAATCAACAATGAAATTCACTGTGAGAAAATTTTGACCAAAACAGTTCGAGGAAAAGGAACTCGAATACAATATCTGGCGTAACGAATTCGGTTCTTCTCCGTTGTCCATTAACCGTTGCCGTTACCACTGTTGGTTAGGTAGGAACTAGATTTCGTCACGTCTGCCGTATTTAACAAAAAGGGCAGCGATGGGACACACACTCACACACATATTCAATACACACACAACCACCAACCATCAACCACCAACCTCCTCGCCAGCGCGCGTGGAGCCATCACACAGATGCAGAGGGTAGACCCTGTTACAGTTAAGATGGGTAGTTGGGTAGTTGTTAAAAACCGTTTATAACCGTTCTTTACCGGGCCACCAACCAGACAGTCCATTTCGCCTCCCATTCCTTATTAACTCCCAACCGCCTCTGACTAACTACCTAACGACCCCAACCGTCAAACCCAGCCCCCAGCTCGTACCTCAGGTTCCCAGCCAATGCGGACCGAGCCCAGTCAGTGAGTACCAGCAGCTCAGCTCGTTGGTCGTCAGGGCCCCCCTGATCTGACTGGGCAGCGGGGTTAGGGGCCAGGAACAGGCCCGTAACCAGCCCCTGGAGGTGGTGGTGGGGGGAAGGTAGGTGTATGTGTGTGTATGTGTGTGTGTAGGTGTGTGTAGGTGTGTCTCGAGGAAAGAGATTGCGAATGGCGATGAAAGACAGCGGAAGGCGAAAGTCAATTTATCAACGACGGCAGAACATCAAACGGCGGGTCATGCATCCGAGGTTGGGCGGCGGTTGGTTGAAGGGTTTCATGCCTTTCATCGCCTTTCGGTGCTCTCGTCGTTTCAGAGCTTTGCGTTATAGTGTGTGTGGTTGTTACGATGGGCTCCAGACTCGGGACGGGTACAGCCAGCGGACCGCCGGTGTGTTATCGTTTTGACGTGATGCCCTGTGATGCCCTGTCTGGCCGCTCGCTGCCTTCTTGAACACGACCAGACCCCTTGACAGCGGAGTTAGCGAGCTGCTGCTGCTCTTGGTGTGTTGTTGTGCAGTTGTGCACAAATACACACACTCGCCCAGGTGCTAGACATGCAGACGACCCTATACTCAATCAGCCAGAACTATGAACCAGCCAGCCGAAACACCTTTCCCCCCTCCCTTCCCCCCTCCCTCCCTCCCTCCCTCCCTCCGGCGGCCTACTTGTTTCCAGCTCACGTCATCCCGCTCTCTTCCCACGTCATCAGTTTTTATTAGTTTTTCGCCGCCTTTACACCTACCTTTACTACTTTCACGGCTTGGCTCTACTGTTATTCTTCTTTCGCTGTTATTTAGTCTTGGCGGCTAGGTAGGTAGGTAGGTTTCCGCGGTCATCATCATCATCATCATCATGGCATCATCGCGAGGACTGGTTCTTCACAACCGTCCACTGGTCAGTTCTGCTACCGTCCTGTACATCTGCCGCAGCAGTCTCTTTCCTTGGCAGCAGCTTCACTCGCTCACGTGGTTCGTCTTCATCCCCCTTCCCTCCCCTCCCTCCCTCCCCCCCCCACCTGGAACTGCGGGGGTGCGAAGGGGCCCCCTCCGAGAGCTCCGTCCCGCAGCCTATCGTTGAAGGCGCCCAACCGGGTGCCTGATCAGGACACATCCACACACATACAGACATACATACATTTCCACTTACATATATACACAAACGAGACGGTGTCCGGATTTAGGTTGGCATGAAAAAATCAGCAGAAAGAAAAAAAGGAGGAGAAGAAAACACTACGGCCCCCCCATTCCCCCTCATCTTTCCCCTCACCCCGATCCCCCCCACATCCCCCCACCCCCGCCCCCTCCGGCCCCCTACCCGCCAAGTTCATCTGGGCCGCGTTACGGCCCCTCTGATTGCCCGCCACCTCGCCGAAGTCCCATGCCTCGCCGTACAGGTAGATGGAGCGGCCGCGAACACCGTGATCCTGTCGGGGGGGGGTGAGGAATGGGGCGGCCGCCCCGCGGAGATGATGACTGTTTCGCTAGCCTAAGGAGATATTGACGTGTAGAGCGCACCAGCTGGGTTATGGAGATACCATATGGGTGCTGGTGGTAGGGGCTAGGAGACTGCAGGTTGCAGTCATGTGTGATCTTGTGTGAATCTTATATACCCCTAAGCCGTACACTTTCGTACCTTTTCAGGTGTGAGGGCGTCCAGGGATGTCCGTATCTTGGTCATGGTGCTCAACATTAGGTGACCCATGATGTCGAATCTGGCGGGGGCTCGGGGTTAGGGGGGTTGAGAGGGGGGGGGGCTGTTAGAGGGGGGTTGAGGGGGGAAGGGGGAAGTAGAGGGGAAGGGGGCGTGAGAGGGGGAGGGGGGTTAGAGGGGGAGGATGGCGTGAGAGGGGGGGAGGGGGAGTAGAGGGGAAGGGGTGAGTGCGGGGTGCGTGCGGGTGTGACGGGCCCCCGCAAGGGGTTAAGAGGGGGACGGGGGGCTAGAGAGCGAGGGGGGTTGAGAGGGTGAGGGGGTGGGGTGTGAGGGTGAGGGGTGAGGAGTAAGATGGGGAGGGAGAGTAGAAGGGGACGGGGATGATCTGGGGGGTCGAAGGGGGGGGGAAAGAGTGAGGGTGAGGGGGGTAGGTGAGAAAGGGGCGGGGAGTTGAGAGGGGGAGGGAGGGATTAGAGGGGAGGATGTCTAGCCTTCACCCACCCGCCCCCTCCACCTCCCCAAATACCACATACATACACACGCACACACACACACACCCTTACACGCATCATACCAACATACATGCCGACGCACGGACCTGAATCCGTCCACTTTGTAGTTTCTGGCCCAATGCGTTATGTCGTCCACCACCAGCCTCTCGCACATGACGTGCTCTGTGGCCGTGTTGTTGCAGCACGTGGAGTCGCACATGGAGCCGTCCTCGTGCCGCCGGTGGTAGTAGCCGGGGACGATCTTGTCCAACACGGAGTACCTGAGTACCGGCGGGGGGGGAGGGGGAGGTGGTTGAGGTAGGGGGGGAAAAGAACCACGAGCGAGTGAAGTTGGTGCCAAGGAAAGACTGATGCGCCAGAAGGGGGGAAGGGGGGAAGGGAGGTAGGGGGGGAGGTAGGGGGGGAGGTAGGGGGGAAGGTAAGGGGGAAGGTAAGGGGGGGAGGTAGGGGAACGGGGAATGGGGAAGAAGAAATTTCGGGTTTGGGCGCCGGATGGGGTTTTGGGGGGAAAGACGAGCCTGTTTGGGAGTTTGGGGGGGGGGAGAAAGAAGTGGATGACACTTAACAGCAACGGGGCAAAATCCCCCACCCCACCCCACCCCCGGGAGGTGGGCTTATAAAGCAGGGTTGGGGTTTCCGCCGGGTGTGTGCATGAAATGTACGGCATTGTCGTCACCGCCGCCGTCATTCTTGGCGGGTTAACCGGGGATTTGGGGGACATTCACGTTGGGGTTTTAGGGTTTTGGGGTCCTGGTGTTTCAGGCGTGTCGTTCCGTTGGGCGCAGGAAAGATCCCCATGTCGTGCATTGAGAGCTCCGACAGACATACAGACATACGCACAAGCACATCTAGAGGCACACATGACCCAATGCCGTACCAGCCCAGCAGTACCGCACTACAACGTGGTTGACACGCTCCCGCCTCGCTCCGGCTTTTAGTGTGACAAATCCCAACCCGGCCCTTCCCCCCTTCCACAAAAAACCTGTCGTACCGACTAGATGGTCCGGAGGCGAAGGTGTGGTTGTACACAACGTCCTGGACCACTCGCCAGCCCTGGGAGTGAAGAGCCTGCACCATCTCCCGAAACTCCCGTATCCTGGAACCAAAAACATTTTTGAGATAAATTAATTAATAAGTAGATCCACCACATGAGAGATCCAAAAAGGTCTGTCCATCAAATTCAAATCGTCAATTGCGGAACCAGTTTGACCTACAGATCTGATTTGGAACCTTCCACCTCAGGAATGGAACGAGCGAGCGATTAGGAAATGTACGGACGGGGAATGTAATGCATCTGCGTTGGCACTGTGACACGCATACATACACACGCACCCATATTCCCCCCACAAAGCTCTACAAACCCACCTGGCGATTCCGTCTGGATCCGTGGCGTACGACCCTTCCGGTACGCCGTAATGTACGGGATCGTACCCCCAGTTAAATCCGTCGGAATCTGCGACCGCAAGTACGGCAGCCTGCTGGGCGGGCGAGTCCGGCGGGTACACAGACAAGTCCTCCTGTACGGAAATAAAAAAGGGGTTGAAAGGGAAACAGACCGGGGAGAGTGAGTGAGTGTACGGGGGAGTGTGTGTGTATGTGTATGTTGTGGAGGCGGGGGGAAGAGGGAGGGAAGAAGGAAGGGAAGCCCTTAGGAGATGTCGTCGAAAAAAGAGGAAGAGACACCGAAGATAGAGATACAACCCTGGAGATACACACCCGAGAGATACACACCCATACACACGCACACTCCGTATCCTGCAGCTCATGTTGCCGCGATTCCCGGCCCCCACTCCCCCCCCCCGATACCCCCCCGGCCCCCCCCTCCCCCGCCTGAGGGCCCCCCCCGCCCCCCCCCCGGCTCCCCCACCTTGACCGTCAGCTGCTCCTCAGGCCGCTCCGGAACCGTAGCGAAGTCGTACGTTGGCAGGAGGTGCAGGTGGTTGAGGCCAGCGGCACGCAATGCAGCTAAATGCGCCAAACCCGCACTTAGCCCCCCTGCTGCTGCCGCCGCCTTCAAGCCCCCCCTTGCTACAGCCGCGGCTGCAACCACCCGCTTGGGGCAGAAGGCCAGGTACTTACCACGAAGATGTTCCGGGACAGATTCGTCCGTAATGCTGTGTACGACAACAACCGACATAACGGAAAACGTACCATGCACATTAACAGAGTATTGTGTGGAGATTATACAAACAACAACAATTTTAAATTTAGATTAGGAGGGGAAAACTCTCAGTGTCAGTGATGCAAACACAAAATCATTGCCTTCACAATCACAATTGCCCTCCCATGCAGTCTGGTGTGTGTAATGTACGGCAAATGCAATGTAGACGTTGGGCGGCGCCGCAATAGCAGTAGCAGGAACAGCAGCAGTAGCAGCAGTAATGCCTGCACTGCGGTTGTACGGCAGCCCACCTGAAGTCCCGGACGTGCAGTTCGTACACGGATACGTCAGTCCACTGCTCCAGGGAGGGGGCCAGGTGCTCCAGCCACCCCCCCGGCATGGTGGCGGGATCCGACAGATCCACCATCTGTGTACGAGCACCGTCCGCCGCCAGGCCCCGACTGTACGGATCCGTTACCTCAACGGTCTGACGACGCGTCAGCAAAAGGTGAAATGGGGAGAGGGCGAAATGAAACGATGATAATGATAACGGTAACGATAACGATGTTGCAGGAGAGGGGGTCGTACTTCATAAAACGTCCCTCGCTCACTTTCGCACTCATGCAAATGGATTGCGTAGCCGCCCGGTTTCACAGACACAAACAAACATACATACAAGCAAACAAACATACACGCGCACCAGGCCTCGGTACCTACTACCCACTCTCCCACAAAACCCCACGACCACCCGAGACCGTCATCATCAGCGGTGATTCAACACCGCACCAGACACCACCAGACAGCGACCCTCACCACCAACTCATCCCCTATGTAGCTGAAGATACACCCCCGCCCCCCCCCCCTCTTTCCCCCTCCTCCCTCCCCCCTTCCTCACCTCAAATCGCGCCGTCCAGGGGCAGTAGTTGGTGACTCGGTAGGTGTAGTACGACCAGAGCCAGTCGGCAGGACGTGGCATGCTCCAGGTGCCGCCCGACCCACGGGACATCTGAAACACCTGATGTGCGGGTGGCGGTGGCGATGGCGGTGGGGGGGAAGAGGCGACCGGAGACAGGTTATGCAAAAATAAAGACAGAGGCATCCGAGGACGCCTGTCCAGAGTGCCCATTCGTTGGAGGAAGTGAAGGGAGAAATATGAGAAATGGAAAACACGTCCACCCATCCCCCACCGCGAGCCCCGCTGGCCATCACCACCATCACTGGCCACCTCTACCCCCACCTTATACAAACACACATACACACACAAACACACACAGACACACCACCCCGCCCCGCCCCGCCCTGCCCCCCCCCACCTCGGCGGTCCCTCCTCGAGCTGCCCGGTAGTGCAGCAGCTTGACGTCCGTGGCGGTGGGGGCCCATACTGCAAACCGTGGAGAGGGGTGGTGTGTGTATGTGTGGTGTGGGGGGGGTTGTGGGGGGTTGTGGTGGTGTGTGTGTGTGTGTCTGTGTATTGTATGTCAGTGCCCTCACTTACCACTTGACTGAGTAAAGGTGGTGATGACGTCGTGTGGTGCCATACACACACACACACTCTCACACACAGCTGGCCAGGTCCGGACGCCACTGCGCCAAACACGGCCCCCCCGCACGGCTGTCAAGGGCCCGGTCCCCTCAGGCTTCTACGGACCTCCCCCCTCTCCCCTCTCCCCCCCCACATACACACACCCCGCATTCGTACTGAGCTTGTACCTTGTATGACCGAACACCCCCTTACCAGTACGGCTCCTCCTCTGTTGTAGTCCCTCCCCCCCTCTCCCCACACCCCTCCCCCTCCCCCCCCACCTGTGATCGCATGCCCCCCCGTCGCGGGGTTGGGGTGGTCACCCAGCGGACCGTCGTACGTCAACGTCTCGTCAAGCACACCCTGGACCTGTGCGTACGACAACGGCAGCCGCAGCAGAAGTTTTCTCTCTTAAGGAATATAGATTAGGAATTAGGAGTACATGGGGGAAATAAATCGAGCTGTTGTTGTTGTTGGGGTTTGGTTGGGCTCTGCCTGGAAAAAGGAATGGTTTTATTCCCGGCGGCTTTTCCCCCTTGGTTGGATTCCTTGGTTCGCAATTGGCCGTGTTGGGACGTTGTCTTCATGTGCCGAAGATGTACACATGGGCACAGTCTGGTTCGGAGTTGGGCAGTAGTCTTGCTGGAGCGGTTGTCATGGATAGTGGCTGGAGTTGCGGAGTGTGGCGGGGCTGAGCGGTTGGTATGTGTTTCATTCTTCCTGGTGATGATACTGGTTGTGGTTGTGGCTGGTATGGGAGTCGCGATGGGGTGAGTTGAGGATGATGCGTTTTAAGGCCGGGGGCGCCGACAGGGAAGTCAAAACCATGGCCCGCGGGAAGCTATCGTCGGGCAGCTGGCTTCGCGCACATTTGCATGCGAATTAATTCCTTCGGTAAATCGATGGAGAATTGTAGTATTAGCTTGTAATGCAATTTTTAGTTCATCGTGGCCATGGCGAGTTCATCATGAGACACGACGCTGGCTGACTGACAGACAGACGGACTGACGGACGGACAGCAGTGAACCCCGAAAGGCGCTTCGCGACCGGGGCCTCGCCCAAAAAGGAGTTGCTGACCCTCGGCCGTTTCCTGTACTGTACGACCCCCTGTACGGCACCCTCTGATCCTTCGCAGTTTCTCCTCCCCACCCACCCCCACCACATCATCTACCTGTACGCCGGTCGCATCCAGGGCACCCCCCATCGCATCATGTACGGAAACCAGGAGCTGCCCTGTCACCAGCTCCGAAACTCGTGCTGCCGCCTCCGGCGGTACGACTAGCGGTGTGGTGCCGTACAGGTGCGGGAAGCGCTTGATGGCATCGTTGGCGGCCTGCGGCGGCGCTGCGGTGAGCTCCCAGCTCGCCTCGGTACCCTGGACCCCCACGCCTGCGTGTTTGTATGTATGTACGTGTGTGTATGTATACGTATGCATGTATGTATGTATGTATGTTTTTGTCCACACACGCGCATAATCACGATTGCTTCCAAACCCGGCATTTGTACGATTTCCAAATGTGGCGGTGGACGGGTCAACGGATGGCGCCTGGCGACGACATCTCGGAGGCCCAGACGGGGGGGGGGAAGGGTCGACAGCGAACCCGGGGGGGAAAGGCGAACCACGAACGAGTGAAGCTGCTGCCAGGGCAAGAGTGTACCAGAAGTAGGACAGGCCAAAGGAGGGGGAAAAGGGTCGACAACCAACCCCGATTCCGCACGCGGGGTGGCGCACGTACCGTTGATCCAGCCGTACCCCCGGCTGTGGAAGTGCAGTCGGAAGGCCCGGGGCCCCCCGGCGTCCTGGGCTGCCTGGCGCCACAGCAGCAAGCCGGGAGATACCCTGGGGCAACACGACATCGTAGCGCACAACAGAAAAAAGATGAAGAGATGAACAAGAGGGGCGGTGGTGATGCTGGTGATGCTGATGGTGATGACGGTGATATGATGGTGATGATGATGAATCCGGAGGGGAGGTAAGACGAACCACTGGGTGTGTGGGGTGTAGGGTGGATTGAAAGTACTGTACCACACCACACTCTCCCGCCTCGCGCAAACACACACCTTAGGAGGGGGACACGGCTCCCAACATCTTCCAATTACCCCCCCGACCTCGAATCCTCCCTCCCCTGCCTCGACCCGCACACCCTCGCCCAGGCACCCAGCCATCCGCCACGCACCAATGCGCCGCCTGCTTGTTGACCGACCCGGCCGGCACCTGGCTCATATCCGGGGGGGAGTAGTAGGCCCGGTGCTCCGTACCTACCAGCCATACCTCCTGAACAACAACCACAACCGTATCACCAACTTTGCTGTTGCCGTTACCGTTGCTTCCAACCACCTTGGCCGCCAGCTCGAGGTTGACACCAGCACCATTGCCAGTTGCAGTGGTGGCGGTGATGTCGACCTCGCCGGCTTGGATTTGCATGATGAGGATCAGGATGAGGATGAGGAATGCGAAGGGAAGAGGGGGGGGACAGAGAGGCAGTTGAAGGCAACCGAAGGCCGGGAAAGAGGGGGAGAGGGGGGGAAGGGGGGGAGAGGGGGGGAAGGGGGGGAAAGGGGGAAAGACGAACCACACACGGTGGAGGCGGCGGTGCTCTTTGGCGCATTCTCGGAGAACCCGGCGCAAACGGTGGAGCATAACCACTGGAGGAAAGGCACTGGCTGCCCACTCCTCCTCAAGCGGTACCGGTTTCAGCTTGCTAACGACTGTATCTACAAAGAAGGTCCATAGCCCAGAGCCCGGATCCTGAATCGTCCGTATATACTGGACGAAGACAGACACCAAGTCCGACTCCGCCAGTGCTACCGCCATGTCTGTACACCATTCCCTAAATTGGGATAGGTGCAAGCGTTTCGGTGCGGTGAAGGCCTCGTATGCAGCAGCGGAAATACCACCCCATCTGCTCATGGCGGCAATAACTTCCGCCTGATCACCTGGGCCCTTACAGACTCGGGAACGCACAACAGCTTTCCGGGATCTACTGACAGCGGCAGTGCTCGATTTACAACCTGAGCTAATGGCCGAAGCTCAGAAGGCCTTAGCTCGGGCACTTTTAAG
>NW_003307590.1:326511-352948 GCF_000143455.1 Volvox carteri f. nagariensis
CGTCGTTAGCAAGCTGAAACCGGTACCGCTTGAGGTAATATCCGAGGAGGAGTGGGCAGCCAGTGCCTTTCCTCCAGTGGTTATGCTCCGCTGTTTGCTCCGGGTTCTCCGAGAATGCGCCAAAGAGCGGGGGTGCATGTCAGCGACGAGGGCAGCATCTAGAGTATGTACCACTGTTCCCCTTCCTGTGCCGCCCGCTTCACCGCCGACAACGAAGGGCCGAGTACGGTGTGAAGTACCGGTAATCTAACGGTTCCGAAGATGTGGGGGAAGGGGGGGAGAGGGGGGGAAGAGGGGGAGAGGGGGAAAGGGGGAAAGACGAACCACGAGCGAGTGAAGCTGCTGCAGAATGAAAATGGGGGGGCCCTACCCTATAAGGATATAAAATAAACTAAAGCAAGCAAGCTAGCAAGCGGGGGCCGAGCCCACCCAGCCCGAAGGCCTACTCATAGCCCGAGCCTCAGCGACCAGACTAGCAGCCACTCCATCATCACCTCATTCCCACAATCCCCCAGCCCACCTACACCAGCACCGCCACCACACTCGACTCACACGCAGCTTTCTGTTCGCCCTTGTGAACCAGCGCCCCCACCCGCCGGGCGCCAGGCTTCAGAGGCAGGTCCCACACCAGCTCGCTTGCCGTGACACTGATGGGCATTGACGGGGGAGAGCGGCGGCGGTGGCGGCCGGGGGGATATTACACGGGGCAAAAGTCAAACTAACAACTGGCGACGAGTTGTGTGTGTACGTGTGAGGGGGCGGGAAGGGGAATAACAGCCGCTAACGTCCGGTAAATTGAAGGGGAGGGAGAAACACACACGCACACAGACACAGGCACACAACAGAGCTACTGCGTGCTATTGTTCGGGGGGTGTTATGTCTGTATATGCCGTAACTGAGGGGAGGTGGGATGAAATCATGTCGTACAAGGGGCCCGGCGGGACGGCGGGGGAATTTTGCGGGATGGAAACACCATCAAGACACACCATCAAGACGCAGCAGAAGGGGCCAAGCAGCGGTGGCCCACACGCCCATCATACCAACAACGGCAGGAGGAGTCCAAAGCCATTACATTATTATTATTGTTATCATTATTTTTAATGTCATAAATCCACCGTAGCCGTACGGAGAGTCCCCTCCCTGGACTGACCTGGCGGGCGGCAGGGGCTGTTGCCACTGGGTGCAACTCGCCGTGTCGCCCCATACGTGCAAACCCCAGCCCTGCGGCCAGGAGAGGGAGCGACCGTGTGCTCTGGGCGTGCGTACATGCACGACGGTGTGTTTTGTTATGTATATACATATATACATATATACATATATACATATATACATGTATGTATGTATGTATGTATACGTACATACGTATGTATATGTATGTATGTATACGTACATACGTATGTATACGTATGTATGTATGTGTATATGCGTATATACATGTATGTATGATGTGTGAAACAGGGGGGTGTATCTTCGCCCGTGGCAGCTACCCTGGTATTTCGGGGCACCCTCATCCAGTCACCCTAGTCAACTTCTCAGTGGATCGCTCAGGTTCCGCACCCACCACCAGCATCCAACGGAATCTGCCGGGTCGACAGCGGCCCAACTCCATTCCTGGTCGGCTCGCAGGTTAACTTTATCCCAGGTCACCACCGTCCATCGACTAGGGGCGCAATACCTTCCACCATCGGAAGGACTTTTGACCCTAACGGGTATCGTTCCCGGGATCTCCCGGGGGCAATGGTCGCGCCTTACCAGTAGTGCCAAACCCTATATAAACTTGGAATTCGGCCCAAGTAGCAGCTGCTTTTGCTGAAGCACAAGCAGTAACAACGTGATCACTCCAGCTCGCATTCCTAGAAATGCGAGTATGTATGTATGTATGTATGTATGGGTGTGAGTGGGTGAGTGGGTGGATGGCGGCATTGGTGCATAAGAGAGCTAGTATCCAGGTCACCGGCAACCAAGCCCGCCAAAAATACAGTTTTTGCATGAGCGCCTGGGACCGCGCAGCGTCAACCGCTGCAACCCTTTGTTATTCTTCCCCTAAAGGGGAACTTGCAACATTGCAATCCGTCTGGGTCCCCGCCATTGCTCTCCCTGTTCCGCATCCCCATTGCCTAGAGCGCGACAGAGGCAGTTCGTGGCGCCGTGTGCCAAGACAGAATGTTAGAATTTGAGGTGTCCGAGGAGCACTCATTAAATTTCCCCAATACTCAAATTACCTTATAGTTGTGGTCCTTACGGATGTATCGCACGCGCAGCACTCTTGTCACTGTTGGGGCGTCCGATGGCCGCAGCGATGCCCTAGCCGGCAGGCCGTCAGTCTGGGCCGCCAGGCCATTGGATTGCTGTGGAATTATCCATTGAAGCAATCCAGAAGTTTGCAAGCCCAATTGGTCCAGTCCTGAGCGTTGCGGCCTGCGGAATACAAACGAACTGCACCGAAACCCTCCGAAAAGAGTAGGACTGTGACGCTGGATCTGAAGGTTTCGGACTTTTGGCAGCATCACGTCTGCTCAACGCAGACAGAGTGCAATCGTGGAGGCCTGTTTCAAACGGTATCTAACTCTAACGCGGGAATAGAAGCGATAATGAGCTATCAGATGTCGGGCTACAAGGAGATATCGATCCAAACGTTAATGAATTTAAGGATTTTAAAAATGGACACGAATTGGCAAATGCCAATATACACCGGGTGCCCATGGGTCGTCAACGCGGAGCGTCTGCCATGGGACTTGATGAAAACTTTGTACCGCTTACCCTCGCGACTATTCCAATCTGTTGCAACGCATTTATCCCTGCACGATGCAAGCGCTCTTCCTAGGAAGCGTGAAACTTAAAAAGGCGTTTGTTGCATTCCGTTGCTTACTCGGGACAAAAGCTGGGGGGACAGGACTCTACGTAAAGAAACTGAAGGCGCGAGACAGGCAAACGGAAGTAATCTTCGGCAGATATTTACAGATTCATGCGTATGAACCAACACATCATGCCCACTAATCACTTCATCCGCTTGGGAGCGGAGAGGGGAAAGCTGCGCAGTCGCCATTCCTTCCATTACAAACTATAGCACAAGTTTGGTGGTCAGTTATGGGCCATCTGCAAGCCTGCTCCGGCGGCTCAACATCTACAACGTCCCCTTCCGCCCCACTCGCACGTTCTCACTCTCGCTCAATCCGCTCTACTCACGCAGGTCGGCGCGGGGTGTATAATCAAGTACAGACACACACACCAGATGACCACCGCATTGGGAAAACAAGTAAATGGCGAAAGTGCGCTCAACAACCAAAATTGAGCAATCAACTCCCCGCACAGCCGTCCATGGCGGCAGGGGCAGCCAACGCTTCGGGTACGAGCCCGGTCCGGTCCTACTAGCGTACATGGAATCCACCCATCACGGCTCCACTTGCAGCAAGTTAGGCGCATGTAGCAAACCAGCTGAAAGTCGCCACCCTCGTCGTCCGGTCCGAACGACACACGCGGAAAGCTGCAAGATGGCGCAAGAGCCAGACGAGCCCCAGATCCACATCACAGCACCCATTGCAGCCCCGAGGAGGAAGCCGCTTAGTAGACCTCGACGTGCCACTGGTTGCGGTGCTTGAGGCCCTCAACCCACTCCTCGTAGTTCAGGCCCTTGGACTTGGCCACGCGCTCAAGCATCTCCTGTAGGGCCAAAGGGAACCCGACAAGCATATGAAGAGCACGGTTTGAGAACAGGTTTGGCAGGATAGAGCTCAATACAAAATGACCGCACCAAACATAACCTACATTCCGCGCGCCAAAATAGGGACATCTTCCCCTGTTAAATTTTTCCTGATGCATAGCCTGATGCAAGCCCGCACTCTGAACTCATCATGCCCAGACCCGGTATCCGCCCATCCCAGTCCCACCTGAATGCCAGGCATCATGCCCTTCAGGCCGCAGAAGTACATGTGAGCGCCGTTGTCCAGCAGGTCGAAGATCTCGTCAGAGTACTCCTCCACCTTGTCCTGTGAATTCGAAGGACATAAACAAAATCAAAACATCGCTCAGTTGCATCCACGCGATTTTGGGGACCACAAACACCCAATATAATATTTACTTAAGAGTTTTGCTAGTAAGGAACAGCCCACTCTACACACTTGACTGAATCATGCATCCGTGATTGGCACAGCCAATTAAGCACGATGTGGGTTTTAACAAAGGACACCTGAAGATGGAATCCCCCCACGCAATCACACTTCGCCGACCTGAATGTACATCTTGCCGCCCTTGCGGTTCTTCTGCTCACGCGACAGAGCATAGTCCAGGCGGAACTGGCTGGGGTAGGCCTTGGCCAGAGCCTGCAGCTCCTCGTCGTAGAGCTTGGCGTCCGAGTTGGCCACACCCATGAACAGCCAGAACAGGCCGGTGAACTTGTAGCTCGGCACGTTCTCCATGAAGCAACGGCGCCAGAAGGAGCGGAAGGGAGCAATGCCAGTGCCAGTGGCCACGCAGATGAGCGGGGCGTTGGCGTCAGCCGGCAGAAGCAGCACCTTGCCGGTCGGGCCTGCGAAAAGGAAAGCGTTGAGAGCACGAACAGCAAGACGCAGCAAGCGGCTTCAGGACGTGCGATTTTGGGTTGATGGTTGAAGCCAGTGTAAAAACATTCCTGGAGCGTTGTTTGCTTTAATAAGAGTCTCCAGGTGTGAACCTGTGCTGGCAAACCCAAAACGGTCAGGTTCACACGTTTGCTTGCAGAACTGATGCTAAGGTGTGAACCACACCGTATTGTGTTCCACCTTTCACAAGTAGTACCCGGAACATCTGAAAAGTGAAGCAGCTCACCGGTCATGACGATCTCAGTGCCGGGGGTAGCATCGCACAGGTAGTTGGAGCAGATACCCTTCTTGGCAGGGTCCTCCTTGCCGGTCTCCGGGTCCACGTACACGGCACGGCGGACGCACAGCGAGGCAGTCTTGCCGTCGAAGTCGTCACCGTAGCGGGACGAGGCAATGGAGTACAGACGGGTGCCGTGCGGCACCTCCTTACCCTTGCTGTTAATCTTGGTGCCCTGTGCGCCATCAGATGATGATACACAGTACACAGGAGGATAGTTTAATTAGAAATCATGCACACGCCTTAGCAGCCATCCGCAGCTGTACGCAGGTTCCCAACACATAAGCACTTCCAAACCTGTCATATTATCTTACCGGCGGGATCACACCGTAGGACTGACCCTCCCAGAACGGGATCTTGCCCTCGGTCTCGATGATGATGTGGCAGGTCTCACCAGTGGCCTTAGGACCGGTGATGGTCTCAACAGAGCGAATCTTGGCCTTGAAGGGAGCCTTGTTCGAGTAAGTGTTCAGTGGCATCTGGAAAACAAGAATAGATATTTAATCACAACGGTGTCCTACTCAGAACGACCCAAAACGATAGGGTGGTCGCCGATCAGCCGCCCCGATTGCATGAAACATTGCAGCTCACCTCGCCCTCCTCCAGAGCGGTGGGCACAGTCCTACAAGACGAGGGTATAATGCATGTTATGTAGGCGTTACGACGCCAGAGCGAGGGCAACTAAGGCGAGCCTAGACCCACCGCTTGGACACATCGGTGGTCACGGCCGTCGAGACCTTGGTGGACGCCACCGGGCGGAACACGCGGCGGCTGGCCACGCGGGTGGCCTGCAAGAACGCAGAGAGAGAGCCACAATAAGACAATGGCCCTTTCTACGCATCGAAGTGGCCCGCATGATGGGGGGCCCTAGCGGGAAGAGATCTTGCTATGAGATAACTTACAGCGCCCTGGGCAGCGGGAGCACGCATGGTCTGCGAAAGGAAAAAGAACTAATGTCAGTCTAGGAAATCGTTATCATAGCTTTCTGCTAGAGGCTTGTTGTAAACCTGCCTGCATGTTTCTCGATTAGGCTGTGCGATGTGCCGCAAGGGAAGAGCGAAGTTACTAGCCTGCTGTGCGCACAATAACCAGGCCGCTCGGGCGGTTCTGGAGCGGATAAGATCAGGCCCAGGACGGCACCACAAATTGTGCAGAGCGATGCATTAAGCTGTGTATTTATTTGGCATAGAACTTCCCTCTTGTAAATACATGGGAGCCATTCGATTAGGTCATGAGCGCCCCTTTACCTCCTAAGGTCGCTATCTGGTTGCTGTCGTTTCGACTGTCCTTTTCGTGGGCTTTGGGCTACTAGCTACAATGCCGGGACTAAACGCGCAAGTTTCGAGTAAACTGTTGTGCCTTGTTGTTTTTGCTCGGCTCATATGATGTATGTTGACGCCTATAACGACAATCTACGCCAGGGTCATACAGATGCAGACTTTCCAACCCTTGCTGTAGGACTTTTAAGATGAGTATGATGCTTTCCGTGATGAACACTGGTGACGTCTTAAACTTGAAGCATCCCTGTTCGGATATGCAAGTGCTGGAGGGCTAATTTGTTCGGCCCCTGAAAACTGCACGGAAGCACAGATATAGAAGGCGAAGCTGTATTGATTTCATGCCAGTTTTATGCCAGCTCACGGGCCCGGGGGCCCATGTACCCATCTGCAACCTTAAAAGCCCTGATTTCGAGGTTGCATGGCCTCCGTGGTAATGGCTGCTCCTTCTTTGGCGTTCAACTTCATTTTGCATGCTCATGTCTTGTTTGTCGCACGTAGCAGCTATAATAGGCCTAGACAGTGGTGTGCTACAGTACCAATGAACCGGCTTCTTGCCCAATACGTACAACCATTGAGCCCCGCAAAGTTGGTCGCGCTACGAACTTCTCTGGAAGTCCTGCAGGTGTCGCTGTGCCTTAAGCTCTCTATGCTCTGCATGCGTGCGTGCGCGCGCGCACGTCACAAGCGTTACGAAGCCGCATTCGTTGGGGCCCCGATACCGGTAATGTGTTTTTCCTTACGCGGATACCTACTCCTGGCCGCTTGGAAGGGTACGCACGGTTATAGGCGGTACAGGTGAACGGGCCCGCCGTGTACAGAACCTTTCTTCCCGCCATCCAACCCGGGCCTTGCTTTATTTCTATACCATGCCGCCACGTGTGGCTGTCAGAAGCAGTAAAGAGGCCGAGGATCCTGCCGATCACGTCCAAAAGCCATGGAGCCCGTGCCTCCTCCACAGGTGCTCCAAATCTGGATCTCAATGCGTGGTCTGCGGTGCTTCTTAAAAACAGACCTCGCAGCCACTAGCACCGCTACTGATGGTAACCAGAGTCAGGCGGTTCATCTTAGAAACACCATAGCCCGACAGAAACTTTTTGTGACGGCTTACAAGGACCTGCGGCCCGCGGCCCTGCCTCACGCCTTAGCGGCGGTGGCAGCAGCAGGGGGACTCGCGGTAGTCGACATCGGCACCGGCGGCGTGGGCGCCAGTGCAAGCACGTTGTGCCGAACCGCCGGCGGGATCTGCCCAATGGCGTCAAATTTCTTGTCGTGCTTGGGATGCCAGCCAGCGGCGGGAAGCGGCAGCGGCAGGCGGCGGCTGGTATACGTCTCGGGCTACAGACGGAGCAAAAGAGACATGGAAGGGGGAAGGGGGGGAAAGACGAACCACGAGCGAGTGAAGTTGCTGCCAAGGAAAGAGTGCACAAGAAGCAGAGCTGAGAAGAAGCAGAACTGGGGAAGGGGGGATTGTGGAATTAGAAAACATCCAACATGGTAGATGTAACTATTAGGGATAAGAATAGGATAGCGCGCGAGCCCGCGGCATGATGTTGGGGTCAGGCTAGTCGCCTTGGCTGTATCTGCAACTGCCAAGGTGACTGCTTGGGGCCAGGTTCAATGGAGCTGCTGCCGCTACCATCAACGACAAGAACGCAACGGAGGCCAGAATCAGCTTTATTCCAGCGAGGACATGGCCACGAGAATGGCTTGGTGGGTTGCCCCACGCTTAGGCAGGCAGACAGACAGACAGATAAGCACGTGCAGGTCGGCAGAGGCCCTGTCATAGCATGGCGACCCTTATCGATTCCCACTTCATGGGTTCATGGGAATCGCAGGCTTTCTCATTCGCAGGCGGAATTCAGATACAGGGGCATGGCCTGGCATGGCCTGCTGGACCTCCAACTGTGGCGTTAGGGACGTGGGACTGCAGGCCACCGAAAGGAGGAGGGACCGTGGACAGGGACGGGGGGTGACGCACGTAAAGCCAGGCAGATTCGCACATGCAGCCAGGATCGGATCCCCCTAAAGCTTCCAAGCCCACACTAGACTCCGAATTCGCCGGACATATTCTCACATGCAGGATCGCCCCCAGGCCCTCCATCGTGTAATAAACCCTGGTGATGCGACCTCCCGCGGACTCCACACAGCCTCTCGTGTCCAGATTGCACGCGGTTACCTGCGGGGCCACAGGAACGCCCCGGCGGGGGAAAAGACGAATTACGAGCGAGTGAAGGTAATGCGTCCCCGGCGGGGGACGGGGGGAGGAGGGTGATGGGCAGTTGGGTGGGTTTTGTTGGGGGAAGGTTGTACGGGAAGGGGAATAAAACAAAGAAGGGGAATGCTGGGAACGGGCGCGATATTCGAAACAGCGAGCGGAAAACCCGTCAAGTCAACGTCAACTAAGGCAGCAATACACGAGTATACAGTTGGGACGACACACTCTCCCCCTCCCCGAGGATGATCTGAGCCGCGATGTGACCTGTGTGTGCGTGTGTGTGAGTATGGTGATGTGGTCTGTGCATCGCAAACGATACACACACACCCTCTGTGTCCTTTTAACGTATTGATGCATCGACGTGTTGATATGTTGTTGTGTTGCCATGTCCGCGATGCCTCGCATATCGTGTCATGCGTTCCTAGCCGACTGACAAAACCCAAACCCCACACCAGGGCCCCACGACCACACCAGCACCACACACACACACACACACACGTACACAGATCATATCCTTCTCCCGGCCCCCGGACCTGAATGTCCAGGGGAAATGTGAGCCGCGCCTTGCCGTACAGGAGGACGCCGTACTTGATCTTGCTGGTCACGCAGCCCGTGTCGTATAGATCCTGAGCGGCAAAAGGTCAACAGCGCCAAAGATGGCCAATCAATCCTCCATTGCATAGCTGCATAACAATAAATAGTAAGGGAGATCCTCCCCGGCAGGCCAGGATGTACATACCCTGTTGTCGGGAAGAAACCTCCAGTATCTATCTGCCCGCACTTCCCCCTCCTCCCCCCCCGTGTCCTCACCTTCATGGTGATTGTACGGCTGGAATCCAGCAACCCCAGCTGCACGTACTCCAACACCCGACTGAGGCCAAGCTGGTAGTACAAGACCTCGTAGCTGCAGGCAGGTGAGTGAAATTCATCGGAGGAAGATGGATTGGTATCTGGCATGCCAGGAAGTACCGTTCGTGACTGGAGGTAACACCCCCCCCAAAAAAAACAGGAGTGAAGGTAGACTAAAAATGAAAGGGTTTTGGGAAGAGGACAGAAGGGAGGAGCAGGAGGGGGCTGCAGAAGGGCGAGGAAGGCCATTTTTCGAGGGGATTCCAACAGAGAGGAACAGCCGCCGCCGACCGAAGGGCCGGCTGCCAGAGCTGGGAAGGGGGTTGGCGGGTGTGGATGTGACGGGAAAGAACGGCGAATAAGAATAAGGAAATTTGGGAACGCCAAGCCACCCACCAAGCCACCCAACCTCAACGAACGATCTCCCCGAGCCGTACCACAAAGGTCATCGTCAGGGGGTTTCTACGGGAGGTTCTGTTGCGGTTGGGTCACACCGCAGGAGTACCAGCAGCTGAGAATAGCCTATTTAGGCTCTGGCTCCGGTTGCGTGCGGTTCCCAAGTATGACAGAAGAAGAAGAAGAAGAAGTGTCCAAAAACTGTCTTTCCCGGTAGGCGCCCAAAATGTTTTGAAATTACACAAAAGTAAGTAACGCTGAGCCGCAGCCGAAAACATTGAATCGCCGGCTGGCCTCTGGTCCGTACCGACGCACCTGTGTACCGATCCACCGGTTCAACCGCCCAACAGCTAACGACCAACCGACCACAACCACCGTAGGGAACTCACTTGGGTCGCTGCCGCGTCACAGGGAACTTGAGCAGACCCAGCTGGCCACCGTCGAACAGCATGTGGGGCCCACCTGGGGAAAGAGTGTACGACGGAGCGTGTACACGGTGTACGGCATCGTACGGAGTTACGGCATAGAACAATACAGTCAGGAGGAGAGTACTCCTTTTTTTGATGCGCTAATGCGGGAGATGCTCATGGTAGCTGGCTCGTGCCCATCCCGAAGACTCCCGTGCGTCTGTATATCTGCCTGTACTGCGCATGTGTTGGGGGTCGGTGGGTGGGGGGAGGTAATAGAAATTCCAAATCCCAATCCTGTCCAGTACATTCACCTAAAAGGTGCCGACACACCACGTCCATGCAACCCCTCCTGCTTCAACGATCTTTCCCACCACCCCTCCCCTCCCTCTTCCCAACCCCCCATCAGTTTCTAGACGTCCTCTTCTCCAATCCTGTCTGTCCTCCCCTCCCTTGTCATGTGTGCGTCGACACAGCTCCTTAGCACCCTGAAGCGAACCTAGACTTAACTCCACAAGCACCTCCTCATTAACCTCCGCATACACCTCCTCATATATCACGGCTGGCGCAACACATAACACGACAACGCTAAGGAATCCCTCTTCCCGCTCTGTGAGCTCGAAAGCTTCCATTCCCCCAATTCGAGGCGCTCTCTCTTTCTCTCTCTCTCTCTTTCTCTCTCTCTTTCTCTCTCTCTCTCTCTCTCTCTCTCTCTTTCTCTCTCTCCCCGGTTTTTCTTGACATCCTTCCCCCCCAGTCCCCCAGTCCAGTCCACAACTGAAAGCCGCCAACACCACCACCCCCTGGGCGCTGCACCTCGCCCCATCTCTTCCTTTCCGTATGCCTCCCTGGCTCGCTTGCTCCCTGCAATGTCATGTTCCTTGCACATGTTCTTGTCCTGCGCAACGATACCTCCCATGGTAATAGGATAAGGCAGCCACATTCCAGCCGTACTAACTAACTATGCCACGACCAGGCCAGCAACGGCCTAAGGGCAAACAGGCCTACGGCCGCACCCAGGCCCAGGCCCAGGCCGTAGCCCTGTCACCGCACCTCTAGACTTCTGGCCCTTCATGCCGCGGCCCGCGTACTTGTTCCTCCTGCCGGCATCACCACGGCCCACGCGGATGCGCTACGAGAACGCGGGGAGGAGGGGAAAGACGAACCACACACGATTGAAGCTGCTGCCAGGGCAAGAGGGAGGAGGAGGGGAAAGACGAACCACACACGATTGAAGCTGCTGCCAGGGCAAGAGGGAGGAGGAGGGGAAAGACGAACCACACACGATTGAAGCTGCTGCCAGGGCAAGAGGGAGGAGGAGGGGAAAGACGAACCACACACGATTGAAGCTGCTGCCAGGGCAAGAGGGAGGAGGAGGGGAAAGACGAACCACACACGATTGAAGCTGCTGCCAGGGCAAGAGGGAGGAGGAGGGGAAAGACGAACCACACACGATTGAAGCTGCTGCCAGGGCAAGAGGGAGGAGGAGGGGAAAGACGAACCACACACGATTGAAGCTGCTGCCAGGGCAAGAGGGAGGAGGAGGGGAAAGACGAACCACACACGATTGAAGCTGCTGCCAGGGCAAGAGTGTATGAAACGGACCGAACTGACCGAAAGGCGGGGAGGAGGGGAGAGGGGTTGGGAGGGAGTCATGAAATGCAAAAGAAGCAGGGACTGCGGGGGGTTACTTGCCGACAAGTCGACAGTGCCAATTGCCAAAGGATTCTAAAACCAAAAAGCGTCGTTATGTTGGAAACCAATAGTGGGAAGGGGTTGGGGGCCGAAATTTCAAAATTCGAAACTGGGTTTTGTGCAAGGGTACTCCAGCATGAGGCGACATCAGAGGATGGGGGATATGGGTCTGTCTGCTTGCGGGGCAACGTTTTAGGGTCAGGTTAAAAGCTTCAAGACATTTTGAAAGGAAGGGATGAGTGGATGAAAGGATAAGAATGTGGCGTTGTTGGATGGTGGCTGTAAGATGAATATATTCAGAGGGCGAGCGACCTTGAACTGAACAACCCAGTTGCCATTATCCCCCTCCCTGAACACTTGCCCACGCAACACAGCCCGGCTGCCTTTGCTTTTCTCCCCCCCCCGCCCCTCCAAACCCCCCCCCACCCCTCCAAGCGGGAGAGACGCACTGATTAGGTAGATGATCGAATAGGTGGTAGAAATGGGAGGGAAAGGGGGAGAAAGGGGCGGAGCGGAACGAGCTGCAGGAAAAATCTTCTTTGGTAGGGCGGACTATTAACATGCATCTAGGGGTCGCTGCCGCGGGGTTTGCGGTTTCGTTTTAGAGCGCCCGCGAAACCCTAGGCTAGGCCTCGTAAGCGTGGACGGACATGACGTTGAGAGGGTGGGTCCACCCCGATCTGTTGGCGGCGCGCCCTTTTGTGCCGTATTCACGCCACCTGGTGTGTACGTCACCTTCCCACTGCCTCCCCTTCCGCTTGGCAGGCTACTTGTTGGGGTTACGGCTCCCAAGGGAGGGTGAGATACGTCCCCTGTGGCTTCACCTGCCGCGTAGCTCCAGGGTTGTCTCGCAAATTTCCGAGGCTCACGTAGTAGTTGGGTGGGCTGGGGCGTGTCCCACTGCCAAGCTGTGGTGGCTGCTGCGGAGGTCGCTGGCTGGCAAATGATCTATATAAAGAGCCGTCGAGGAATGGGTTGGACCAGCTCATCTGCGTGTGTTGTAAGCTGCAGGTCCGCCAGGGTGCGCTTGATGAGGAGGCGATGCTCCGGAAAAAGCAGCTGGAACTGCTCGATGCGTCAGCGCCCCACGCCTGAACGCTGCTGTATGATCTTTGGCATACAGCTCCAAGCTTTACCAGCAGGTCTTTAACTCGTGACATAATGTAACACGCCGGAGACTGGCTTTGCTTGACGAAAACAGGCCAGTTCAACAGGATGTAAATACTTACATTTACCTATGCCGACATATACATCATGGTATGCAGTGACGAAGGTGACAACATCAGTCAGCGCCTAACAGACGTTACATAATAAGTTCTTTTACAAATCAAGCTCAACAAAAATAATTGCTGTGTAAAGTACAGACAGTCCCCTTCCTTGCGTCAATAGGTTCACCATAATGTACGGCGTGGTCGTTTTCCTTGTGAAGGCAACAACTCTGCCTTTTAGCAAGTTGGTTTTTGAACATATTAGACACTACCATTGGTGACGCAACGAACATTAGCTCGGCGCAAGTAGGTCACTACGATGGCCCCCAAAAAGAAGTCAGCGAAGAAGGTGTGACTGCGTCCCGCAGACAGTTTTCAATCTTATATTGTAGCTCTTGTCTACAAGCTCGATTGTGTCGCGCTTCAGGACGCCAAGAAGGATGCAGTGCAAACAGGCGACATCGAGGGAGCCTCCGTGGAGGAGCTCAACCAGAAAATTGGGACGCTGGAAAAAGAAAAGAACAAGGAGGAGGAATACCGAAACTATATGCAATTGGAGAGAGTAAGCGAGGGTAGCCCCCGCGTGCTCTTGCATGCCCAGGTCTTCGCTGGTTGTTGACGGGAATGATGGCCTGTGTTGTAATCACAGGACAAGATAAATGCGTTTTGGGAGATTACGAAGAAGGACTTGGAGGACCGGCGGGCTGAGCTGCGGAACAAGGACCGGGAGATGGAGGAGATGGAGGAGCGGCACCAAGTGGAAATCAAGGTGGGTCAGCAGTCACTGTTGATCCTGCACGCCCACAGCCTGGACTCGAACCAGCGGTCATGTCGCAGTGCTCCCAATAGACCTCCGTTTTCCTCCCTGACCACACCTATTTTCCATACGCTGCTACTTTTCGCCGCACATGGCCACCCCTCTTACCCCCCCCATCCTGCCGCAATCTACTACAGGTCTACAAGCAAAAAGTAAAGCACTTGCTGTACGAGCACCAGAACAACATCACGACACTCAAAGCGGATGGCGAGCTGGCGCTCAAGTTGCAGCAGGACGAGTTCAGGAAGCGCGAGGGGGACCTGGGTAAAGACAAGCGGAATCTAAAGCTGGAGCTAAAGGAGCAGGTGCGCATCTGCCTCCCTCATCTGACCAGGTGGAAGCTGCGCGGGGGGTAGGTGGGATACGCGAGCTAGCAGATATTGGGTAAGCGAGCTAGCAGATATTGCTGCCAGCTGCTGAGGACCCCGGGTTCTTGCAGCACACGTCGCCTGCCTCACCAGCCACCACTTCACGTGCGCCCTGCGGCTTTCGAACTTGGGGTGTGTGGGTAAGGTCCACGAGGTAAGCTCCACGGAGGTAAGCACGGCTGTGCGGCAGCTGCGGTAGCGGAGGTCGGATCCTATGACCTGTCCAGGCGCACTGGGGTGGTGGCAGCGGTGTCAGGGAATATGCCTTACGCAGTGCCAATTCCACAGCGCCGAATCTTTCAATGCAGCGGCATCGTCCTGCGGATGGATTTTGGGGTGCTGTCCCACCTACACAGCAGCCAGTTTGGTGATTAGGAACGTACGCGCGCGCGCATGCGTGCGTGCGTGTGTGTGTGTGTGTTTAACGGCGCGCGTTAGGAGTGAATGTCGCCGCTGTGCACCGTCGGGGGGGTGCGCGGGGAGAGAAAATGGAGAGCTCAAGACGTTGATGTGGCTGGTTGAGCCTGCTGACTGCTGTGGACCGCCCTCATGGGGGGCTGTGCAGCCGGCAGCCCCTGGGGCGTTAGGGCCGGGCATGTCCAGCAGCACATTTTTAGGGTGCAGAGGTGTCTGCGCAATGGCAAAGAGTGATGGGGAGGGGGCAGTTGGGTCGGTTGGGCGTTGAGATGAAGGCCTGGTCCGGAAGCAGCTCCAATAGGATTAGCGCTGGATTATGAGGAGGCATCAGGATTAGCGGGAAATATGCTGTTGGAGGGATGGCAGCACGGGGATGGCTGTTAAAGCAACAGCAGCAGCAGCAGCTGCTGCGACAGCGCTTTCAGGATCGGTGAAGAAGCAGCACACAGCCCGACGCGTCGGCCCTTCTATGCGGCTAGGACACGTTTCTTTTCCCTATGGAGGGCTAGGGACCTGCAGTTGCATTGAAAAGAGTTAAATTTGAGGTCTATATCCAGGAATGGGTTGACCACCGTTCGAATCCTCTATTGTGCTCACTTGTTTAACCCTGTTTTTGCTGTGCCAGAGAAGCTAGAAAACTCCGTCAGTCTTACGCACGCAATGGTGTTTCGGCCGAATTGCTCTCCAACTTGTGTGCCTTGGGTCTTCTGGAATTTGTTTAACCATGTATATTGGCCGTCCTTTCCAAGCTTCCTTCTTCCCTTACCGAGGTTACCGTCCGCTGTGGCTGGCCCAGGCACTTGCCTGGCCTTGTTCTATGCTGTCTTATCCCTTTCATTACCCCTTCTCCTCCTGTTTCTATGTTTCCTAACCCCCCATTTCCTTCCCCCTTATTCAACACATTCCTTAGGAGCTGGCCCACCAGGACATCATTCGGCAGCTCAAGTTGGAACATGCCAAGGAGATTACCAAGCTGCGACAGGAGTTTGAGCTGCAGGTACGGGCTGGCCGGGGAAAGTGTACGCGGGCAAAGACCAGTACGGATTTTGACTCGGGGTACGGGTTTGGGGCTTAGGAGCATTATTTTACCGATGGGGCAGGGATATGGACGGGGCAGGGGTTCAGGGAAATCGAGAACGGGCCGGCGATGTCCCAGGGGGTAAGCGTATGGTCCGCATGAGCGCATGTGCTGAAGATGTGTATGCACACGAGTTGCAGGCTGCCTGAGGGAGGAGGGGTTGGGCGCAACGCTGAAACCTTGTGAAGAGTGAGGGAAGATGGATGGAGTGGCGGAGTGGCTGCAGTGATGGCGCAGTTCTCTTTGGCAGTTCTGTGGGAAAGCCCTGAGGGGGGTTCCCCCATAGGACGACCCCCTTCGACAAGACGCACGAGTTTACTCTCTCCCACATACCTCCCAGGTGCTCGTGTGCCCTCCCTCACGCTTACCGCTGTCCTGACCCCCGTCGCTCTTCGCCTTCCGCGCCTTCCGCGACGCTTTACGCGGGCACGAATCTCAGGCACGGGAGTTGCAGCAAAAGTACGAGAAGAAAATGAAGATGCTACGTGATGACTTGGAGCTACGGAGGAAGCAGGTTGGCGTGTATTTCCTAGGACACGTAATGGGCGAATGCTAAACCACGTAATGGGCTAATGCTAAACCACGTAATGGGCTAATGCTAAACCACGTAATGGGCTAATGCTAAACCACGTAATGGCCGAATGCAAGGCAGCGGGAATGTGGAGGCTATATATGAGGAACATCCCCACAGAGTCACCCCCGGAAATGTGTCTGGTGATGACGGGTGTGTGATGTTGGTAGCTGTGTGTAGACTTGACATTGGTGCGGTCGCGTGGGTGTATGTATGTGTGTATGTATAATCCACTCCTCCCACGCTGCCCCCCCACAGCGCCCCGCAGCCCACATATAAGCCCACATATTTCAAAAGGCCACACAAAGCCACCATGCCCACAATTGTTCACTCCATGCTCAGAGGGCTCGACACCGACAGAAAAGCACACCGCCTGAGAGGTCGTTTTAAACGCGACGTTTTTTCTCTCGCGATCCATTTTACCCATCTGGTTGGAGACTTGCTGTGTGCATCTGCTCTTACCGACATAAAGGACGGCAACAGATTGACTGTGGGAATAATGTTGTCGCATTTTTCGCAGTCCGTGTAACTCCAGAGGTGCATTTGGTGGGTTAGGTGGGCGATGGTTCCCCCTTCTAATCACCCCGCCTGGCAGCGCGCACACATGCACATACACGCACGCACATACAGGCACGCACGGACGCGCAGAGACATTGCTAAACTCTGTAGCACCAACGGTGCATTTCCCTTATCACGGCTGAGATCATGAAAACACACAGACACACACACGCACACACACACACAGACACACACACGCACAGACACACACACATCTCGCGCAACTGTTCAACCCCTTCCCTTCCACCCGCACACCTACCGCAGGAGATCCACGAGATCGAGGAGCGCAAGAACACGCACATCAATGAGCTCATGAAGAAACACGAGCGCGCGTTTGCGGAGATTAAGAACTACTACAACGACATCACGCACAACAACCTGGACCTCATAAAGACGCTCAAGGTACAGCAGGATTGCCGATAAGGACGAAGGCTTGCCAAGGGAGGGAGGGCCCCATCGAAAGAGCTCAAACGCCGCAATCATCTCCTCCCCCCAACATTCCATTTATCTTCTCCTGGACTATATCCGTGTACCTCTGGTATTTGCTTTCTTCGCCAGTGGTTCGTCTTACCCCCCGCTTCATCCCAATTGCCCTTGCCTGCTCAGAGCTGGTCCACAGAGCAACCCTCCTTGTACCGAGCTCGCCTATGTTCCCTTCCCCTCCCTTCCCACCAGCTTCCAAGTACTTAAATGATGATGTCGCTATCCTCCCTTCTCTCCGGGGCGGAAAAGCCCAATATCTCACTTGGCCAAATTTGGCCCCACCAAACCCTAGAACTGCCCGCCCTGGCCCGCCCACTCTTCCTCTTCTTATCCCTGCTGCAAGTACACGACACCCCGAGTTGCCACCACGTGCAGCGGGATCCATTTCCCCTGGTGCACCCCTGACAGAAAACACACATTCACACATGCATGTGTGGGTATGTATATATGTGGGTCATGTGGGTCAAAAATGGAGATATGTGTCTGTTTGTGTGTCTGTCTGAATGCCTCGACGTCTTAACGTTTTCCCACAGGAAGACGTGGCGGAGATGAAGAAACGGGAGGCGCAGAACGAGAAGCTCATGTACGAGATCGCGCAGGTAAGGAGCTTTGAACAGAGAACTGGGTTACGGCCGTAGTGAATGATGTCCGGCTGCCGGCTGGCCCCCAAATGAACCCTTTAAGCGAAACCCTTCATGCCATTATTCCCGCCATAACCCTCCCCCCCCTAACGGAACTTGTAACTTGTAACCTAAGGTAATCCGCAATCCTTCCCAGGTCCTGTCCATCCATCACTCTGTCCGATCCCGCTTTCCTTCTTTCCAATCCTCATCCTCCGTAACGTCCACCACGCCGTTAAGTACCCCCGTGTTCACTTTAAAACTACCCCCGTGCTCCACTTCTCTGTGGTTCGTCTTACCGGTCCCCCGTGTTTAATCCTCCCTCCATTTCCGCACCTTAGGACAACAAGCGGCTGTCCGAGCCACTAACCAAGGCGCTCAAGGAGGTGGAGATGCTCCGACAGCAGCTGGCCAACTACGACAAGGACAAGCTATCACTCTCCCAGACCAAGGCCAGGCTGCTCAATGCGGAGCGGCAGATCAAGAACCTTGAGTGGGAGAACGAGGTGTGTGTGTATGTATGTATGTGTGTATGTGAAGGGGGCAGAGGGGAAATGGGGCATTGAAGGCACGTCAAGAGCCTCCATCTTGTGATGAGCCTATGCTCATTTACATTTCGTCCATGGCCCCCTGGAGTCCTTAGTTCCGGCAAAGACCTTTCCGCAACGTGTGCCGGGGCAAAACACCGTGGCAACCCCGCACATCTCCAGCACATCTCCAGCACATCTCCCGCACATCACTGGGCTCCTTCGTTTCCGTTCCTCGTCCCTCCAACAACCTTGATATCGGTGTTGTTGTTGTTGTTGTTGTAATAATGAGTATTAACCAATTGATGAAACAAGACCAAGAAATGCAAATAAGATGAAAGAGCTGCGGGAAGAAATTGCCAAAACGGATTTTTTGAAGGCAAATCAGCGGGCGGTCTTGTTTTAGCTACTTTGGGCGGCAATGGTGAATTGAACATGAAATTCCCATCTGTCCTCCACACTCGCAATTCTCCTCTGCGGCATTGTGGTGTCTGCTCTACTCTCCCGTGTATTGGAAGAGTCCCCTGCTCCATTTCAACCCCATCATGGGAACCCTTCGGGCGCTGCTGCATTATTATAACATCAAACACTGCAGGTTCTGTCCCAGCGATTTTCCAAGGTGCAAGGCGAGCGTGACGAGCTGTACTCCAAGTTCGAGGCGTCCATCTACGACGTGCAGCAGAAGACCGGGCTCAAGTCAGCGCTGCTGGAGAAGAAGATCGAGGTGCGCGTCTGGGTTGTGCCCACTGGGCCGGTGGGAGGCGGAAGGGGAGGAGGGGGAAGGGAAGGCGAAGGGAAAGGCGAAGGGAAAGGCGAAGGGGAAGGCGAAGGGGAAGGCGAAGGGGAAGGCGAAGGCGAAGGGGAAGGGGAAGGGGAAGGGGAAGGGGAAGGGGAAGGGGAAGGGGAAGGGGAAGGGGAAGGGGAAGGGGAAGGGGAAGGGGAAGGGGAAGGGGAAGGGGAAGGGGAAGGGGAAGGGGAAGGGGAAGGGGAAGGGGAAGGCGAAGGGGAAGGCGAAGGGGAAGGCGAAGGGGAAGGCGAAGGGGAAGGCGAAGGGGAAGGCGAAGGGGAAGGCGAAGGGGAAGGCGAAGGGGAAGGCGAAGGGGAAGGCATAAACCGTCTGCAATCCGTCTACGCGTTGTCCACACCCTCATCCCCGCCCCAAGACGGTAATATTGACACAGCTTCTCTTTTTTAAATCCCCTGGGCTTCCGGCAATTGTTCCGGCAATTGTTCCGGCATCGCTTTGGACTACTTCAGTCGGTTGGTATCAACTTGTTTGGGCGTGTCGGCGAGTAGCCCCCTTGGCTGATGCTTCCTGCACTACGTGACTCCCTCCCATCCCCCTCTCTTTTCAATTTAGGCAAAACTACTATAATGAATTACCAGGTCGCGATTTCCGGTCTCCCCTATTACGTTATGTTATGGAATGTTCTTTTCCTCAATCGTCTGTGCTTCGCCGTATCGTCTTACCTCCCCCCGTATGTTAGGCCCTGGGCGAGGCGCTGGAGATGAAGGAGGCCCAGCTGGCCGAGGTGCTGACTGCGGCCAACCTGGATCCCGGTACCCTCGCCGCCATCAACCAGCGGCTGGAGGAGGTGCTGGACAACAAGAACCAGGTAGGGATAGGGCCCTTCGCTGCCTGCACGGCCGGGTGCGGTTGACGGGTTCGGGAATGTCGGTAGTTGTGCACATGCATGGGTGTGCCAGTATGGGTGTGCATGTGCGAGCGTGTGTGGAATATAGCGGTGGGCGTATCCTACACACAAACGCGTGGACGTGGGCTACGTGAATGCGCATGTGCGTTTTATGAAAAGCTCTAAGATTTTGATGTTGTGGTGTGGGTCGGCGTGGGCGAGCCTGTGCATGGTGCATGGTGCATGGTGGGGGGTGTTGCGCATGCTGTGTATTGTATATTCCGTCTCCCCCTGGCAGCCCCCGACTTAGCCCGGCCTCTCCACCTGGACGTCCGCAGATCATCAAGGCGCTGCAGTACGACGTGGCCAAGGTGTCCAAGGCCCACAACGACCTCATCCGCGTGTACGAGGCAAAACTAACGGAATTCGGTATTCCTGTGGACGAGCTGGGCTTCCGACCGTTGGTCACGAACACGAGCACAGGGCCGGCGGGGTTGGTCGTGGGGGCGTAACCAGCTATATCTCTGCCATCGCCGTCACCGTCACCGTCACCTTTGGCGGGTGTGGTGTTGCCTGTGCTCTCTTGTGGGACCAGATCTTGTTATTGGGGAGAGGGTGCGGCGTACCTGGTTGGACGGGGAATGCGTAGTAGTAGGAGGAGAAGGAGGAGGAAGGAGAGGTGGGAAAGGGGGAGGAGGAGGTAGCGGCTATGCCAGGCTACTGCTGCTGCTGTGCGTGCGTGTTTGTGTGTTTGTGTGTGTTTGTGTGTGTTTAGGGTTGAAGTTAAGGCATAAACTTGTAAATGTACACGGTCTGGCCGGGGTAAGTTGGGGTTGCGGTTGGGGTTTTGGATGGGACGACAGGCAGGCGGTTTGCGCCCTGATGAGCGAGAGTGCCGACCAGGGTGGAGTAGTCCAGGTGTAACTTGGTAGCAGCGCTGCTGGGTATTTTGACTGTGTGTGGAGTGTGGCTGGATCTGGACCAGGAGGTATGCATGTACTGTACTTGTCGATGTATCTTGATGTACATACATACATACATATGTACCTTGGTGGGGTCCTTGGTTGCGTTCACAGCACCGTGGCGGGGGAGCATGTATGGGTCAATGGAGGGCCGCCGTGCGTGCAGAGGATCTGATGATGCAAGTAAGGACGGAATCAAGGGGGGGTCGTCCAGCCAGGAGGTGCCTCCTTGCGCGGGGGGGGGGGGAATACGCTGGCTGGCTGACTGGCGGGGCTGGGCGGAGGTGGTAGTGGTAGTAGTCGTAGTAGTAGTGGCAATGGCAGTGGTGGTGGGCTGGGGGTTTCTGGTGTGAAAACGCAACGACATCTGTACTGGATTTATGGGTGTATCAACCCTAAGTGTATGGACAATCTGCATGTTTGGCTTGTTTTGTGTTGCGGCATGGCAGGAGGTCATATTATTAATCTTCTGCCGGGTGCGTGTGCGCGTACGGCGCACGAGGACGGGAACACCGCCCGACCAGTCGACAGCGAATCCTTGAACTTTTGTATGCTACACCAGCAGGTACATACATACCGACATCGTGAAAGCGTGAAAGCGTGCGCCTTATGGCTATAGAAGTTAATGACGGTGTAACGGTATTGTTACACGGTATGTATGCGGTGTGGGAGTTAGATAGCGCTGGTACCACCGGTGTGGATATACGATGACAACAGTCTGTCATGCATGGAGGATCAACATGGACAGAAGTTCCCTAGCTAGCTAGCCGGGTAGTACAGTGAATAGACAGGACGGACGGGGATGGATTCATATGTGTGCGTTGCCCGCTGCCGCAGTACTTATGTACTGCTGCCGTACTCGTGTACGTACGTTCATGCGCATCGTTTGCATCTCCCGCGCTCAGGACCGTGCGTTTCCCCACCCTAAGATGATTCCGGCATGTTCACCATTGAGCAAATGCAATCGCCGCCTACATCAAAACAGCACCGCACCGCTGCGCCTTCTCGTGGCGCATGCAGCCACCCCGAAGCGGCTCGAGGAGGACGGGCTTTGGGACGCGTTTGGTTTCTTGTCTGGGTTCCTGCCCGCCTGCCCGCTGCCAGCATATGCGGACGAAAGAGTGTTACATGGCAGCCAAAATTGCAGCTTGCTATAGCTATGGGTACCTGTCCTCGCTCTATCTCAAGGAATCTTTTTGCAGACCTCTGGTACGCACGCTGGTCGCTCGTCAAAATGCAGAGCTCACCCAGGCCCGCACCCAACTCCTATCACGTCAACTCCTTGCGTTCGAGATGCCATAGGATCTTGTGCATAATACGGTTTTGTTAAGAACGAACGGCGCCCGCAGCGCGCGGCTAATCAGAGGCGTGTTGAATAAAGTTGCTGCCAGAAGCGCGTGCCAAAATAGACAAATAAACAAACGATTGGCATTGGACATTGGACTCGACCGCGTGCATCACCGATGTATCGCCACACGCACCCAAAATATTGTCACATTCCACACCGTGTCTTTTAGGACCCCAGTCTGATTTGGACCGGGACCAATAAGCTCCATCAAGCCGGCACCAGGGCCGTTTGGGAGCACGTGCTAACAACCACCCTTTCTTGTCAGTCAACGATGCAAACAAGGTCGTTTGCCGCTTACCGGAATGCAATGAGGAGGTCTGAGGGCTCAGTCTGAACCTGATCTTTTTTGTCTGAGCGTACTAGCTGTCCGAGGTTTTATGTCTAGGGAAGTTAGTACGGCCTGGCCGAGTTATATTCTTTTTGAATATAACCCACCGTGTTGTGCGCGAAGTGTTCCTAGGAGAGGTGCAAGTGCACTTGATCCGTTCGTGGTCCTCTGTAATGATCGCATTCTCACCAGGAGCTGCGGGAACCTCTTTCAAGCGTGGCGCCATATACTTGCTCCTACGGTTCCTGGTAGACCCCCGACATTGTCGGGAGCGTGAGATTATGGCTAGCTGCTGAGTTGCTGATGTGGAGTTGAGGTCACAGCTAAGGGAACGAGATTCGCACCACGCTGGATTGGTGGCGACTGCTGAACCCTTTGTCTCTATGGATGTTCGGGTGAAAGGATGAGGAGGGCTGAATCATATAAGGCAGGATCAACCGCCTTGGACTTGCAGTTTGTATGGCATAGGACAGTGTGGTAATGGTGGATGGTGCTGTAGGGTGTTCAATCCTAGACGACAAAAAAATATAATGTGTGCAAATGCCCCAGATGTAATTCCTCCCACTCTGGAACAACGACCTGCTGCACGCCTGATGTACATCTCCACATCCATCGCGATGATGCGTGGCTGCCAAAATCATGTTAAAAATAATAACACAACAGTGCGGATGAGGTAAGATAAGTAAGTTTTTTAAGAACGAGTGTGTGTGTTTACATGTGTATGTGCGTCTGTGGTGTGAAGTGGCCGCCGGGTGGGGGGATGGTGGGTTAGATTTCCCCGACATTTGCACCTCCTGTCATCGCCTGTCAAGCAAGACCATTACATCCATCCCTACGTCCCATCAGGCCGCTTGCCGCAATAACAAGGCAATTATTATCATTATTATCGCAATAACATCATTGAGTGCGCGTGCCTCAGCCAGCAGTTAGGCCTCGGCGGCAGCGGAGGGTGATGGGCCAGCCCACCGGCCGCGCACACCCAAGCTTTCCCAAGTTACTATGCAGTAAAATGTCCGGTGCTGCTAATAAGATTTTAGCGAACGGACCTTTCAGTTCCAAAGCGTAGCGTTACGTTACAATAGGTGCTTTCCGCAAGCCGCATGTGTTCGCGAAGAAGTAAACCACCGCAAGACTGAACTACCTACCCTCCGAAGCAGTGTTTTTTATAAAACGTTCTTGCCCCGGTAATTTGTTATTGACCAAGTGGTTACTGTGAGGATTTATTGTAACCATCCTCACAATCGTTTTTCTGTGCCGTCACGGCCCCCCCCCAACACACACCCACACACCCACACACACGTGTCACTGCAACGGCAACGCGGCACTGCTCAAAAAACTCATATCGAGAGGGGATTATTAACAACATGCGGTCCAGCGAGTATGCTGAAATGGAGCCTACCTGCGCGCGCTCGAGAATTCCTTTGAGCGCTCTCATTTTATCGTTCCCTTCCCTCCTTCCATCACGGCTTGGCACGGCGTAGGCAACGCCAATACAACAACCCTTTATAAACGCGAAAATATGTACAGAAACTTTGTAGGACAATATGTTTGTACAGATAGAGCCCCAAAACATAGCTACTTCTCAAACGTCGCATGCCGGTAGGCAGGCACGCCGGCTTTCATTTAAGCACGATTAAAAGCACTGCTCCAAAGGGCCCATACGAGCCGGCGGGCCAGCTGCAAAATTAACAGATATCGTAAAAATGCACGAGGAGAAAATATTACTCTACCGCTTAAAAAGAAGTATATGCACGCGATACGCTGCGATGGGCGCGATATGCTGCGATGGGCGCGATGCGCTGCGATGAGCGCTGTGCGCTGCGCTCAATGCGTTGCGCTGCGATGCGATGCCCACCAGTGCGATGCGAGATGCGCGCAATGATGTCGATGCGAGACGCGCGCGATGTGATGCGAAGCTGTTTGTGCGATCAAGTGAGAACAGTCGTAGTAGCCAACTAGGCGCGCGCGGTGGTCGAGGTTCGCGGACCGCTTGAGGTTCGGTCCTGTGGCTAATATACGTTCACGCAGGCGGAGATATATAACGTAATATTTGTGATAGTCCATTGCTGCCGACGTCGGTGCCTGGCTGCTGCGGCTGCGGCCAGCCGAGCGAACGAGCGAGGTGCGCAAATTGGCTGGTTGCGGAAGTCGCGCGCAGTCCCGGGAGTTGACATTTATATATGTAACCAGAACGTGCGTGGTGAATGTATACTTATGTATCTACTTGCTGGAGCACGAGAGAATGCCTGGCCCTCAACGAATGTATAAAGCAAGGGCCCTCACCCTACCGCATGTTATTGGCCCGATAATGGGAACGCCTGGTAACCGGCCTCGATTACCAGGCTATAAGGTTACTGGGCTGTTAACGGGCTAGGGTCGTTAATCGGCCAGTTACCCGTAATCAGGCTCCATTACCAGGGTGGTTTACCAGGGTCGTTTATCGGGCGGCCAGTTACAAGTTACCCGGTAATCAGGCAGCATTATCGGGTGTTTACCAGGTCCTTTATCAGGCGGCCAGTTACAAGAATGTCCCCGGTAATGGGGCAATAACATAGATATTATCAGGACGTTAACCGACCAAACTCTTACGCATTAAACAGCGATTACCAGCTTCATAGCGGGTTCATATTATCCTACACAAAGCATTGCCCAATGGCCTACTACAACCTGCTCACATCTCTCAATCGGTACCACGAGGACTATAGGCCCTTCTTTAGTCAACATTAAGAATCACTTGAAACTGCAGGCTGTCGTGTCATACGACTGTAGCACCGAACAAAACACGTGTTTTGTTCGCACGTGCACGTGCGTACGGCAGACTATAAAAGACGATTATAAAAGACGGTAAAATGAACATGACGCTAAAATGTCGTGACAAGGCGCCCTCCAGGTTCCTGATCACTGCCCGCGGTCTGCTACCTCCGCTGCTTCTTCAGTCCCCCCTTCCGAATCTCTGCCATGGCCTTCTTGCCCTTCTCCTGCTGCACCTTAGCCCCGCGGGTCTGTACAGCTCGGCCTTTACCGACACCAAACGCTTCCTTCCTCTCTGCGGGGTTTGACGCTGTTGCCCCGAAAGCCGAAGGGTCCTCCGGCAACACCAGTGGGGTTTCCTTAGGGCGTGGACGCTTGGTTCGTGCAGGCACCACCATGCCCACCGTTTCTTGGCTCTCCCGCGCCTTCGCCGAGGGTTGCCTCAGGCGCGTGGGCCGCCCTCTGGCATCCAATGCCCCTACAAAAAGTGAGAGTGATTAATAAATTAATTTTCATATGAAGTCGTAATTTATTGCCTTGTTGTTAGTAAGTTCCGTGTGTAGTCATAATTTATTGTCATGTTAAAGCTACAATTTACCTTTGTCATGTTTTCCGGTCACCAGGACCTTGCGGCGCCCAGTTGGTTGAGGCGCGGACTTGCTGTGGACCTTCTGGCTCTTGCTTCTGCCGTACTCCTCGAGCAGGACTTTGCCCCCCGTCCCCTCGTCCTCCTCCCCTCCCTCATCCTCCCCTCCCTTGTCCTCCCAGTCCTCGTCCTCCCCGCCCATGTAATCCCCGCTCTCGTACGGCCAGTCCCCGTCCTCCCCACCCTCATCCTCCCCGCCCTCATCCTCCGCGCACTCGCCCTCGCCCTCGTCCTCCCCGCTGTAGTCCCCATCATCTCCCTCATCCCCATCCTGGCGGCTGCTCTTCTGGCCGAGGGGCTCCTGCTGCGTCTCCATAACGTTGGCCTGGCCTGGGGGGTTGTACATTTTGTTGTGAAGTTAGGAAGGGATACAAGCAACATGATGTATTGCATGACAGGGAAGTTTCAAGTAGTTCATGTCTGAT
>NW_003307590.1:355309-356140 GCF_000143455.1 Volvox carteri f. nagariensis
CACGCGTAGACTGACCCGCCAGCCACAACCGCGACGGATCACGCAAAAAACGCTGACGGACAGCNCACTGCAGGGAAACGGGCAACCAAACGGCAACCAAACGGCCCTTCCAATTGAGGGGTTTGTACTGAACAACTTGCTCCCCTTGAACGACAGCAACACGCACCCAGGTTACCGACAGCAGAAAGTCTGGGCGAAGCAAGAGACAGAAACTCAACACGACGAACAACAACGGCAAGGCCAACTCGGAGCCAACGGGTACCACGGCCAACTGCTCATAAAGATGCCAAGCATCACCTGCACTAAAGGCCAACACGAGCGCGGAAGCAGGCACCATTGAGCGCTGCAAGCACTCCCAACCTCGACGAAACGCGGCCAACAGGGTGTTGTCTCCGACACAGGGCTTAGGGTACCCAAGCAAGTCATGCACGGAGATAATAGCACTGAAATAAGGCTGCGCTGTGCGGACTTGGATGGAGCCCTTGGCAGCGAGAAACTGACTCCACAAGAGCCCGGCATAATGGGAGGCCCGGAGAAACTCCAAACCTTCCTCCACACAGAAACGCACAAAGGCGGCAAAAGGCGACGCATACGACTGCCAGGTCTTGGCACCAACACGAGACATGACAACCTGAGCAATCTGCAAAAGACGCGCAGAGTGATCCAGACTAGGAGCCGCGAGCTGCAGCTGCGCCACCAACAACTTAGTAATGAGGGGGGGGCCGCAACCGACTGAAGATCCAAAGAGTAGCGGGGAAGCGCCACACTATCCGCCCGAGTGCTACACGATTGCGCCCAAGCTAAAACTGCCCCCGTACTGCTACGACCTGC
>NW_003307590.1:356210-356978 GCF_000143455.1 Volvox carteri f. nagariensis
AATTTCAAATGGATAGCTAAGCTACGTACACGTAACCACACTTTATAATACCCTATCAAAGTAATGTAGGGGGTTTGTGTTCGTTACCGAGTAGGTATGGATTGGCTTTGATCAGTACGACTCTGAGTCGTGTATGGCTTTCAGGGTGTTTCCACTTCGCCGCACACTAACTTTAAAGTTAGTGTGAAAATTTTAAACATTATCTTTAATGTGGACTTAGTGTGCGGCTAGTGGACAGGTGTTTCCACTAAGCCCCCCGGAACCGTACGACAGGTTGCTTTAAAGGCACCAAACCATTGTTATAGTAAGAGTGGGTGTAATTTATAAATCGCAAATCATTATTGTTTTGTCGGCTAATCGCTGGAGTGTGGGCAATTCGACCGGTCCTGCTGTGAATTCCACTGGCTAGCGGGCTATTAAAATTTGCGGCTGTGGATGAAGGAAAATACAAAAGCCAAGCGTAGGGCCTTGAGGAAGGAAAATGGCGGACTATGAATTTTCTCGCTCGGAAGTTAATGTCCACTTTGAAAGTTATTGTAATGTTTTGCGGCCTGGTTCCCTTTCAGTTATCAGCAGGTCTGAGGCCCTGATAATTTGTGTGCCACTAATGCGGACTTAGTGTCCGAGGCGTACGCGTACGCACTGNGCCGTTCGGCTTTTCGCGTACGGAGTCCCTTTACGCGATTTTTTAAAGGATTTTTACTTTCTATTAATGTATTTAACTAGCTTCTTATCGCTTGCATGATTTGCTGAGCCAGGCGTGAGATT
>NW_003307590.1:361103-366891 GCF_000143455.1 Volvox carteri f. nagariensis
CCGACGCAGGCGTGCCAGCTGTTAAAGTCCGTCTACGGCCTCAAGCAAAGCCCCATGCTGCTGGTACGAGAAACTGGCGGCGGAGTTGGGCAAGCTAGGCTATGAGCCGTCTATGTCCGACCCCGCACTATTCGTCAAGCGCGGGTCCGACGGCTCAATCTATGTGCTCGTGCACGTTGACGACATGCTGGTGGCGGCACACAACCTGCAATTGGTCGCGGCCGCCAAGGCGGCCATAGCTGGTTGCTTCGCAGTACGAGACCTTGGAGAGGCGCGCTACTACCTCGGCATGGACATCATCCAGGACCGCCGCAAACGCAGCATCATGCTTACGCAGCACAGTGCTGGGCATCACTTAGATCGCCAGAGGAGGAGTGCTGAGGGCTTTGAGGATCGGCCTCAGTTAATTCCTTTTTTCCAAACGCCAAAATGGCCTGTTTATTACTTTTAAGGAATATATTACTTTAAAAAAAGACACTGAGCTGAGTACCGGCCATAGAGGGCTGTCCTTGCTGCTGTGAATTAATGCGAAAAACGATAGTCTTCAAACCGGTAACCAGCCCCGGTTACTGCCCAGTAACGATCAACCTGGTAACCCAATCGTAACCACCCCCATTAACGACCCCCGGTAACCATCCACCTGGTAACCGGTCTCCGCGTACCCCATTAACGGCCACAATTGCCCGATAACCGGGCAAGTCTATGTGGTAGGGTCACCAATCCCACAGCACAAATATGTGGCAGATGGATATAAACTCGGCCAGACCCTACACAGGATATATACTTAAAAAAGTAGTGGAGGACGGAACGGGCATGTGGGAGCCTCCCACTCGCTTCTGAGCTGCGAGCGAGGGAGGGCCGAAAACCCAAATAGGTGTCATTTTTTTACGTATGCTTATATGTATGTATGCATGTATGTGTGTATGTATGTGTGTAAGTATGTATGTACACGCACACATGCAGGCCTGCTACCTGCAGGCACCAGCAGCTGGTGGTTGCAGCACCGCCGCCGGTGCCGCCAACCCCGCATGTGTCGCGCTGCTGCATGCTGGCCAATAATCGCACTTTTTACACGCACGAACGCACGCACGCACGCACGCAGGCAGGCAGGTAGTCAGCAATCCCGTCATTGCATGTGTGCATGTGGCTGCCTCGGCCTGCACAATACATATATGCAAATAGTGCTGGGTATGTAACATGTATGCTGTTGACTTAGTATGTACACAGAATACGTAAATTTATGCATATGACGCGTCTATCTAAGGGTTATGTACATCGTATATAGCTATGCCCACGCATAGATGCGGCGGGAGCCGGCAGGTGGTGGCAGAAGGCCGGTAATGGGCACAGTCCGCCTCCTGCACCTGGCCTTAGCCATCAGGCGCAAGCTGACAATGGCGACCACTGCAACCAGCACAGCGACCCCTGCAGCGGCTGTTGCCCAGGTAATTACTGCTATGTTGGGACTACTGTTAGACTTGCGGCCGCCACCCGCTGCGGTGGCTGTTATTAGCGTTGTGCTATTGGCGGTGTCTGCTACTGCAGCCGCCGGTAGTGGTGATGAACCTGCTGCAGCAGTGTCAGCAGTGCAAGCGAGCAGGGTTGCATGAAAGCAGGCAGCAGGCAGCATGGCACGGCATATGCACACACCATATGTGCCAGCAAGGGGTCCGCATAGCCACAGCAGCAGCAGCAGCAATCAAGTAGAGCGAGCCCTAGGGCCTTGGTCGGCGCACCACGTCACCGCAATGATGGATGTGCGACACGAGCGAGTGGTAGATGCTATGATACAGCATATAGTTACATATACGCAGCAGGGACATATGTGTACATGTGTGTATGTGTGCGTGTGCGTGTGTTACATGGTCGCGGGGTGCGTTCCCCGTACCTGCAAACCGCGCAATACGAGCCGAGGGCTCAAGGACATGTATGTGTGATACATGCAGCTGGATTAATTATAATACGTGCTTCCTCGTGCACTCCGGGGCGGCATACATACATCAGCAACTCTGCTGTATCACCCTTGGGTGTTACAGCCATGGCCATGGCCATGGCCCCCGGGGTTTGACGGACAACCTTCCATTCATGCGGAAAACTTGCGAGCTTGTTGTATAAACCTAAACGGCTAGATTTTTAGGTTGTGCACCTTCCCTCATCGTTTGTACGAACCTTCATCAGCAGATCCGGATGATGACTCCTCGGATGGTAATAGCTGCTCCTCTTTCGGCCCCTGCTGACTCTGTTTTACGGCAGTGACGACATACGTCACGTCTGACATGAGAATGGCCCCCCAGTTGGCCGTGAAGTCGCTGCCCACAAGCGAGTTGAGGCTGTTGGCGGTGATGGCGGCATCCTCGACCTGTTTATGCATGTGCATCGCACATACATACGTACATACAAGCAAGCAAGCATACATTTTGCTGCTGCAAGATCTACCCGGCGGCGGGCGGCTTGCATGTGTGTATATGTGTGTGTGTGTGTTACGAGCCGAAGGCCCAAGGGCAATACTACAACGCCTAAAAGCCACGGAGGAAACGAAAACACCGCACATCAGCCCAGACTAGCGTCCAAAGGGGGCTTGCATGTGCATGTAGGTGCACACTATAGTATGAGCATTGTTATACGATGACCCGGCCCATAAATGAAAAAAAAATTTAACCGCGGCTCCAGTAAGGTTTTTGATCGCTTATAGGCCACACCCTCGTGGTAGGTAGCGACGGGCGCAAGCACGCAGCTCCTATTTAAGTTCCAAATCGACGACAGCTTTCTCTTCCTGCCCATCATGTCAGCCAATTGCGTACCGCAGCTTCTGAGGCGTCATCCTGGCCAGGAATCCAGACAACGTAGTTCACGATGATTGACGAGTCAACACAGCCAAAGCTTGTGATGAGCGTGCTGTTGACGGAAACCTGCAAGTGCATGAAGAAGCTAGTAGTTGTATTCATGTACTTTAAATAGCATAGCATACACACAGCTGCATTTTATTTGGCATATGGGAACTGGTTGCCATATTATTGCCATGTTATTGCCATATTATTGCCATATCGCGTGGGCTGCTGGATAGGTAGATTCAAGATACATATATGTACTGCTGATGTGATACACGAGCTGATGTTGCATAAACGAAATCAATTGCTATTTATTACAATGTGCATTTATGGGGGCTGCCGCTAATAAATAGCTGGCAGGTAAAGTTGCAGGTATATCTATATAAATGTGTATCACACGCAAACAGATAGGCAGGCGGCGTACACATACACATCCATGACCTGACCACAGCTGCCTGCAGAAGCATGCACGTTCGTTCCAGCAGTGGTAACCAACTCTCACATTAAAGAGATCCTGCGAGATCCTGCTACGCATGACACCACTACTCGCTCCATCTGCGACTCCTCACCCTGAAAGCTCTGGCCAACTCCTGTCTGAGATCGGCGGTGAGATCGGCGCCCAGGGTGTCATCATCAACCAAGCCACAGCCTGTGCTATCCAGGGTGAGATTGCCGTACAGCTCGGCACCAATGGCGGCACTGCCTGCTGTACGGCAGGGGTGTGCATTTATGTGCGGCGAGGATGCGGGTCCATTGGTTATCTATCGTCGTCACTCCTTTTGTGGAAAAACGTAGTAGCTGTACACAAGTACGGGACACATGTCGGCACGCGTGGGTGCCAAGGAGTCTCGGCAGCATCTGTCGATGCGTTCTCAGAGGGCTCAGCTACCAGGTGCAATTAATTGGCACATACTCTGGGCATTTCACGAGATCTGCATCCGCCGATCGTACTTTTCTGAAGTCGTGATATAAGAATTGGTCAATGACGACTTCAGAAAAGCACCGATCGNGCGGATGCAGATCTCGTGATAAGCCCCGGATACTACAATATACTGTAGTAGCTGGTACACAGTACGGCACACATATGTGCCGTACCAGCTTATTGGGGCTTTAGATAGTTCCAAACAGATCTGTACAGCCTAAACGGCATACAACAGCCAAACGGGTCTCAACAGCCTGCTTGGCGCGTTTGAAAGCCCTGATGAGCTGATTGGTAAGGGTTGAACATTTGCACCGGCTGTAACCTTCATACTCCCTAAAGGGAGCATTGGTATATATTGGCTGGAACGGCCTCCCGAGATGCTGCTGGTGAAGCGCTTCGCGCGTATTTGTAGTTGCTATTGTTTTATTGATTGGAATTTCGTGGGGGGTCCAGGGTGGGGGCTACACTGCGGGGGGGCCCCTACTAGCCTCCCTGCTAGGGAGGGAGTCACGGGATAGGTTTAGCATAGGAGGCCGCTGAGCTTGAGGTCGACAGAATATGCATCCATAAGAAGGACGCACGAGAGGTTAGGCCTCGGTGGAGGCTTAGGGAATTAAACGCAAGCATGGTAGTAGCTGAACACAAAACGCACACATGCTGTTTATAATACGCGCTAAGGCAACCCCCAGCATGTTAAGAGGCCTTTACAGCGACCAGCTACTAAAACATAGCACATCAGAAAGGTAGATGCTCCATCCTGTCTAGGTTTATCTCATGTATACACCTGAACAGCGGCTTTGTGAATGTAATCTGCAGAGCCGTGCACAGATAACGTACCCAAGCACTTACAGGAATGGTTAGATCACAGCATGTGAAACTTCATGGGAACGAGATATCGAACATGCTGATGTTGCGGTACGTGGATTGATGGAGAGGAAGTACTTATGTACCTGTACGATACGAACGTGTACGCCTGGGATCTACCTGGGTCTGGAAAGGGAGGAAGTTCCTCTGTGGGTGATCCTCTGTCTTTTGACGCGCGAACGTTTGGTGGTGTTGGCGGTGGTGGAGAACGCAGTGTGGATGCCGGTGGGGGACTTGGTGGCGAGGGTGGAGATGGTGAAGGAGGTGGTAATCGAGGGCGCTTTGGCGATTTCGGGGGTGGAGGGAGAAGAGGTGACAGCGATCGGGGAGGGGAGGGCGGCGTTGTGGATAGCGATGGCGAGCTTGATTGCAGCGGCGAAGGTGGAGATGGTGAAGGAGGTGGTAATCGAGGGCGCTTTGGCGATTTCGGGGTTCGAGGGGGAAGGGGTGACAGCGATGGGGGAGGCGATGGTGGCGAAGGACTTGGCGGCAGCGGTGGGGGTGGAGATGGTGGTGAAGGTGATGGAGGAGGGGATGGCGGCATCGGGGATGGTGGCGAGGGACTTGGCGGCAGCGGCGGGGGTGGAGATGGTGAAGAAGGTGATGGATGATCGAGGGCGCTTTGGCGATGGTTCGGGGTTCGAGGGGGAGATGGTGGTGACAGTGATGGGGGAGGGGATGGCGGCGTTGGGGATAGCGATGGCGAGCTTGATTGCAGCGGCGGGGGTGGAGATGGTGAAGGAGGTGGTAATCGAGGGCGCTTTGGCGATTTCGGGGTTCGAGGGGGAAGGGGTGACAGCGATGGGGGAGGCGATGGTGGCGAAGGACTTGGCGGCAGCGGTGGGGGTGGAGATGGTGGTGAAGGTGATGGAGGAGGGGATGGCGGCATCGGGGATGGTGGCGAGGGACTTGGCGGCAGCGGCGGGGGTGGAGATGGTGAAGAAGGTGATGGATGATCGAGGGCGCTTTGGCGATGGTTCGGGGTTCGAGGGGGAGATGGTGGTGACAGGTGATGGGGGAGGGGATGGCGGCGTTGGGGATAGCGTGGCGAGCTTGATTGCAGCGGCGGGGGTGGAGATGGTGAAGGAGGTGGTAATCGAGGGCGCTTTGGCGATTTCGGGGTTCGAGGGGGAAGAGGTGACAGCGATGGGGGAGGCGATGTTGGCGAAGGACT
>NW_003307590.1:366941-379479 GCF_000143455.1 Volvox carteri f. nagariensis
GATGTGGTGAGGGACTTGGCGGCAGCGGTGGTGGTGGAGAGGGTGGTGGAGAGGGTGTTGGAGGAGGGGATGGCGGCGTCGGCGATGGCGGCGAGGGACTTGCCGGCAGCGGTGGGGGTGGAGATGGTGGTGGAGAAGGTGATGGAGGAGGGGACGGCGGCGTCGGCGATGGTGGCGAAGGACTTGGCGGCAGCGATGGGGGAGGAGATGGTGGTGGAGAAGGTGATGGAGGAGGGGATGGCGGCGTCGGCGATGGTGGTGAGGGACTTGGCGGCAGCGATGGGGGTGGAGGTGGTGGGGGTGAAGGTAATGGAGGAGGGGATGGCGGCGTCGGGGAAGGCGGCGAGGGACTTGGCGGCAGCGATGGGGGTGGAGGTGACGTTGCAAGGCTGCTAGGAGTAGTTGATTCAGTTATTACCGTGGGCGGTCGCGGTGGTGGTGTGGATGGTGTCGGTTGTGGATAAGTTGGAGGGTTGATGAAAAGCCGAAGAACATCCGACTCAGACGCAATCCACTCCAAGAGCACATGTTCAACATGCTGATCGAAGAAAGATTCCTGATCACCCGCCCGCTGTGGCGGAGGTGATATGATTCTTGGAGGATGTGGGTATCTAATCGGGGATGGCGGTGGCCCGTTATTACTCTCTTCAAGCCATCTCCGACTTTCGGTAAGCGTTGCTTCAACATGCAGATCATCCAACGGTTCGGTATGAAGCATCTGCTGCTCTGCAAATCGCCGTAGTGTTTGTAGGTCGGTATGTAAATCCACCAAAGCTGCTGTGATAAGAGACGCCAAGGTGGTGAAGTTGGCTACTGCCAGCCCACAATTATCTTTAAGGAGCTCCGCCTCTATGTCGGCCAGTTTGCCAGCAGGGTTAGTCATAGCGTTGGCAACTGCAGCAGCCACGGACTCCTGCTGATTGGTGATGTCGGCAGACATGTAAGGCCAGCTGGCTGATGGCACTAAGGGATTGTTGTCATCGTCTTCGTGGACTTGCTGCATGTCCCTGATGGCGATCTTGTTGCCGAGGACCAAATACTCGACGGTAGCTTTGAGACAGCGGAGGAGCGTCTGCTCACAGACCTGCGTGCAGATAAGTACGGCGGGGACCCCTGGACGACGAAAATGGATATACATACGCACATACATACTGCAGGCGGCTGGCTGAGGATAAGGCCTGACTTCTACTCCCGGAATGTCAGAGTTCAAATCCGCCTGCCTACCATCCGGCTGTTTGAGAGATGTTGAAATGGAAGGTTGTCCCCCATCTTGTGGTCGACATAGAACGTGATAATATCAACTTGCTAGCTGACCAGGAACTAAGTTGAGGCGCCGGTGATCCTCTACATTTGGTTGGATGCTGGTGGTGAGTTGCCGAACCCAACGAATACATTCTGAAATCGGATGGGGTGAACGGATTAGGGTGCCCCTCTCGCAGGGGAGAGCAGGGAACTGCCTCCAAGGGAAAGGGGGCCACTGGTGAAGCTAAACCACCCTGTAGCAACATACATACATACATGCCGGTGGTGGATGCTGAAACACTGAGCGATCCACTGAGTTCACAGAAGTAGGCTAGGGTGATTGGATGAGGGTGCCCCGAAATACTGGGGAGGGCATGATGTCGCCGGGTAGCGGCCACGGGTGAAGATATGATCCCCTTGTTCCACTCACATCGTGAATCCAAAACCTGTCCACTAACCTCACGCACACCAGCCGTGAAATAGATGATGGAGTTCAAAAAATTTGATAGTATATATAAAGCTATATAATGTTATGTATTTATATCAGTGGTACGTGTTGCAGCGAGCCCCAGACCCCAGGGGTAGGCAGGGTACTATCGTCCGGCCACAACGGATGTGTTGTTGATGAGCTAGCTAACAAATTAATTAAGTTATCGTCCCTTTTTCGCCACCACTTTTTTTGATGGATGTTACTGTCTTGTAGTAATGTCTAGATGGATGGATCTATTGTTAATGCTTCCAATCGTACTTCCTCTCAGGTTCGCGCACTTGAGACGTGCCATCCGCAAGCTGCGGTCCCGAATAAAACTTCTGATCAGCATATATACGTAGATGTCGGTATATATAAATGCAACAAAATTAATAAACAGCTGGCAAACAGACAGCAGATGCAATGGATTGATTACTGACCTGGTAATCCAATTTGTTTCTTGACGAGATGGAGAGCAGCATTGCGGACACTGCATACAATTCCTCAGCTACTGGCGATGTTGAGCGCTCGGGCTGCGAAACATAGTACGACAACATGCTGGGCTCCAGATAAGGCAACATAGAGTCGGCCCAACCTGCGACACCACGAAATTATGCCGGCGGATGTATATGTATGTACGTATGCATGTATGTACCAGCAAGGGGGGAATCGATGCACGTCCCTCGCTTGCTCGGCTTGCATCAGCAGTAGCCCCTTACGTACCTGACTCCTGATATGTAAGAATTTACTTCCGGCGATCGTTAGGAACGGATGCTGTATGTGCCGCTGTGAATAAAAGCTGTTATTTGTATATAAATGTACATATACAACCGTCTGTAAGAAAATTTGTATCGTCTAAAGATCGTCGTGCCTGCCAAATGTATACTAATAAGGACGGCGGTCGGTCATCATCTGGTACTTATACTGGATACTGCATCGTCGGTAAAACATTTGGTCGCCTAGCTACAGCTAGCTAGGTATAGGCCACATCCTCGTACAATAGATAGGCGACCAAACATTCTACAGATGATGACCGACCGCCGTCCCTAAATTACTATACACTTGGCAGGCACGTCGATCTCTAGACGATACAAATTTTCTTACAGAGAGTTGTTCGACTGGTGGCGAGGTATCGCCCCACCTAACCTACATTTTGCATAAGGTACGTATGAGCTAGGGATAGGTACGTATCTATAGATAGCGCTAGGCAATCGCACCTTGCCACACCTATGCTATCTTAGCACGCAAGGGGCGCTCCACCTTGCTCGTTTGAAGATAATAACTACTATTTATATTATCTCCCGCCCCGCCTCATATCGCTCCTCCATCTCTTAATTGGAGAACTTTTCAGGCTCAGGCCTATTTCAATAATAATAATTGGGGGTCCCTTTCCTAGCGGTTTGACTGTCTAATTGCCTTTAGTTGTCCCATCTGGGTGAATGTCTAATTTGTATATTAGTCTCTAGTGCAGTGCACGGCCAGCTGGCACGATGGCTCTACTCTTCGTGAGTCTGGAGCCCACTGTAACAACCACACACACACACACATGCGGCCCCACGCCGGTAAATGTTTTATGGTCGTTTAAAGACAGGATCATTTTGTAACAGATAGGACCAAGAGGTAGCTTGTATGTAGATTCAGCATTGTATAGAATGGCCACTGTATAGGATGTGGGTGGTTGAGAACCTGGTAACATGCATGCGTCGCCATAATAGCCGGCGGCACCGAACGCACCTTCTGCCGCACGTGAAATGGGATCTATCGCGGCGGTGAGGAGGCGAGCAACAGATGAAAACTCTCCAGCGGCAGCAGCTTGCTGTTGTAGTGAGTGGCGCAGCACGTCACCCTCTGATGCTGCATTTGCAAAGCTGCTGGCGGCCAACCCAGCTGCGAGAAGCTGTGGCGCGTGGCTGGTCCTGCTGCTGCTGCTGCTGCTGCTGCTGCTGCTGCTGCTGCTGCTGCTGCTGCTCTTCATAACTGCGTCAGTAAACGAACGAATATTTACAATTGTGCATCACGTCGGTGAGCGGCGGGCCTGCCTTTCATCCAGTCGGGCTGCCTTACTTGTTGCCTTAGGGTGTATTTCCAGTGCGGATTAAGGCCAGGGATTAACCCTCTGTCCTCCATCGATACTTGCTCAAACGGCTAAGGTGTTGGCAAACTTATCTCGCCTTTTCAGCCTTTGGTTCCCTTATGGAACAAAACTATGTGGTAAGCTCGTACCAAGGACTTCCGTGCCCTAATCCCTGGCCTTAATCCGCACTGGAAATGCACCCTTAGGGAACGAGCAAATGTCAAATTCTAAGTGAGACACACCTGCCAAGGGCGCACCATCACTTGGACGAATGCCAACGACCGTTTTGCTGCTGCAGATATATCCAAGGAACAGCAGGAAGAGAAGGCAGGACTGGCACCCTTGATGCTGCCAGTTAAGAAGCCCATAAGTCGTCATTCCGTCGTTAGGATGGAATTGGTCACGGACCTCGAATAAAAAGATGTATTATTCATGCAGCATTTTTGTTTTTCTTCCGGGAAGTTAAATGAGTGCTTCCACTCTCTAGCGAATGCCCAGCTGTTGCTTGCGAGCGGAATATCGTATATCACGACGGAGCCTGCTGAATTTCGACGCCTTGCAACTTGCAGTTCTGCAATTCCTACGGCGCTGCTGCTAATGCACGCCGTTGGCATCAATACTCCTGCCTCTATATTGTCATTAGTAAATGTTTTCGCTACGTCCCAGATATAACTAGGTCCCGCCGCCCGCCTTCCTACGTACGGAAGGCGAAATATACAACAATGCTTGCGTATGTACATCCTTGATAACTATTCTGAATAATTAACCTAAGATACCTGCGGGGCCAGTTTTCAAATGATGGGAGCTCTTAGCTGCTTATAGCAGGCGCCAAGCGAACCGCCGACCTAAGAGAAAGCGACGATACGTCAAGATAACGGGAAATCGTCAGGGTGCACGATGGCTGCTCGTAAAGCCCACTTACATTCATAACATAACATAACATGTATGAATTGATTCAACCAGCTGGTTCATAGTCGACGCTTTGCGATTATGTGATTTTCCGGGCTTGTGCGTGCCTTACCAAGCCACGAGCGAGCCAGCAGCATTAGTAACATACAATAACCCATGCTGGTTGAAACAAGTTTTAATGACAATTGATGCATGATGATGTAAACAGAGTTACGACCAACACGTGAGCATAGCCAGCAGCAGAACACAGCAGCCGGAGTCCGACCGACTTCCGACCGAGTCGGTCCGGCATATGTCTGGATGTGTATATGATGAGCAAACGCACGGCTGATTACTTTATGCAGGGATAATGTAGATATAAACCCAACATTTACTTACAATACAAGATCAACACTGTCGCCAGGCTGGCTGCGGGTGGTGTTATGGGATAGGACTAATGGTACGTCCTTAACCAAGACGTTGAAATGCTGCAGTTACTCTTCGTGAGTGTGTAACAACAACTGTAACAACGACACAGTTACTGGACCAGCTGCAGAGAGCATGCATGACCGACCGTACCGCGGTGCATGTACAGCCTTGGTGACTGGAAATCGTTTGCCCGTACTTTTATCCAGCATCAGCTCCTTGTTTGCTTGCGAAGGATAATTAGAAGGATAATATTACTGAATTGCACAGAGTACAGAGCCTGGATCGGTTGACTTTTATTTAACCGGAAAGGTTCCGTTACGAATAAATAATGACGACCCACTGCAGTTAATGCGTCTTGCTGTGATGTATGCTTCGCTCTATGCGACAGCAAAAGCATAATGTATTGCACATTAAATTATTCTACAATATCTTTGCGAACAATTTGATCCTCGCCTGCCTCTTACTTATTGCATGGTCGATAGCCTCGCTGCAGCGACCAGGACAGCCGTCCTGGTACGCCAGCTGCTGTAGCAGGGAAATGCCAGCCTGCCTTCGTAGGCTTTGCGTGAAAAGTCCAGCATGCAGCAGCGGCACAGAGATGCATGTGGGGAAGCTCTCGTTGGATCTCGAGCGAAAAGTCTCGTATTTCGATTCTCTGTTTGCTTTTATTACAAGTCACGCTTGTGCATACTGCGCGCAATTGATGCGCGCAATATTAAACAGGCCTCCACCACCATTAAAAAGGTGCATTCAGGTGCGCGCGTGAGTAAAAAGGATTCACTTATTGTCTCTATCTACTTTGTAATAGAGTTCGCGATAGAGTTTGTAATAGAAGTTGTCATAGAGGTTGTCATAGAGTCAACAAATTCCACTAAAGGAGACATTACTGTTTAGGACTGAATGGATCTGATCCGTCGGTTGTTACAGACTAACCAAAATATTGATATTATTGATAAGAGCGAGCGTATGAGTACAAATGGAGTGTTATAGGGTAGGATACGTCTGGAAGGTGGACGAGCGATTTATTTCCGAATTAATTGAGCTCGTCCATCGACATTTAAATCGTCACCGATTTGCTCGCTATTGACCATTCCAAACATTGTTGCTCCTTCTGTTTGTTTGCTAACCAGCTCCATCCGCCTACTATCTAGCTTCAAAAGCTTGAAGAGCCCCCTCAACCTTGACAGTAATTAGGCTTAGTCTACAGTAGAGGATTTGAAACTGATTGCTCAGATATGTCAGCATATCCATAATTTTTGTTTGGTGGAATAATAAACGGATGCAGCATACTGCGGTAGAAGATTGCTATTTACTGCGGACAGACATGCGGGGGGCAGGATCCTGTTGTATAAGGGGCCCACGCCGAGAGCGCTTCACAAGACATGGAAACGGCTGTATCGCCGGCGGCTGGTGACCGGTTCCTCAACATCTCCCTCTGGGGAGGAGGAAGGTGAGGCAGACGCAGCAGCAGAAACCAGCAGGGGCATCCGCTTTACCTGGCGAGGGCTCGAAAGGCGGCGCCACACACGCACGCCTTGCGCCTGCACGGCACTGCGGACGGCGGGCGATGCGGTGCAGATCGGCTGAGAGGCGGTGAATTACCCACCACCACCCACCCCCATGGGCCCGCGTGGGACCAGTGGGTACAAAACCCACCTGGCGGCCCGCGACCCCGCGACCACCCTCTGTTCGATCCAGCGCCTGCTTGCGGACATCAGCCCAGCATGGCGAGTAGCGGCAGCAGAGGTCCTGGACCACCTGGGCCATCTGGAGCGTGCAGCTGGACCCCGAGGACTGCGAGGGCGTGGTAAGTGTGCGACTGGTGGGCCGTGGCGGCTGGCGGCTGGCGGCTGACGGCTGGCGGCTGGCTCGCAGCAGATGAAACTGCGCGACCTCACGGTCAACCTCGCCACACACCTACAGCTACAGCTACACCTACAGCTACAGCTACAGCTACAGCTACACCTACAGCTACAGCTACAGCTACAGGCGGTCACGGCGCGCCGGGCAGCTGCCTACATGCACAGCATACGAGCAGGAACCGACGCAGCAGCCAGCTACAGCAGCCAGCTACAGCAGCCAGCTACAGCAGCCATAGCCGCAGCAAAGCGGGGCGGCAGCAGTCCCCATGCAGCCCGCAGATTGCTGTGCATGCCGGGAACGGAACACTGTGAGACGGCTGTGGGCGGTCAACAGTGGGGGGCGCAGGAGCACAAGGAAAACTCCCTGGCGCTGGGCTGTTCATACACACCAGTGAATGGTATCCACATCAATAGGACCCAACGGGGGTCCGGCTGACACCGTTCCCCTGCCTGGCAACACGGGGTATCTACCCGGCCCCCCAGTGGAGCTCTGTGGCTGTTGTGGCTGCGGCGGATTCGGAGGGGCGGCAGGGCAAAAGGGCAGAGGCGCTGCAATGCTCCCCGCGTAAAATAGTCGTGGCTCTGGATATATAAAGACATATAAAGACATGTATATATGGACTCCGGACCTAACCCCTCACCCACACCGTACGGCTATAACTTTATGTGCCCCCGGAACCTCTGCCGTAAACAAGCAAACGCTTAAAAATCTACCAATCTGAATCTGTATTCCAGATAGCACCAGATGGGACCGTCAGCTATCCGTTATTATTAAAGGTTACTGCGGTTAGGTAAGGGGGTCCATCAGCAGTTATTAAGTGAAGTGAAATGAAGAGATCTATCTGCAATCATCAAACCAAAAAAGCCCAGCGCGGTTGTGCACCATACTGTAGCCCCCAGGTGGCCACCAACACAAAAACAAAAAAGAAAAACATGTTGCATGTTGCCCCAGCAGCAACAGCAGTAGCACCCGCGACTCCTCTCGCTCCCTAAACCCACAGCAGCAGAACAGCAATATGTACGACATCAAGTATAAGGCAACTGGCTCCTACTACTGCACAGTATGTACAGTGTACAGCAGGTAACCGATTGAAAAGCCAACTGTCAACGGGACAGGAGACGATCTCGTACTATCCCCGTACCTTTCTCGTACGGGTACAGCATTCAGTGTACAGCAGCGGCATATAAAGTACGAACACATGATGCAGCCAGGTTTCCAGTCGTATACAGGCATATGTCATCAAGGCAGGACGCCAACCCTTCTCTTTTATACCTCATACACAACAAACTAAACAAATATCCATTTCGTTGCTTTCCTTCCTTCCCCCCTCCCCGGCCCGCAAGACGCAGAAATACAGACTCTTATATCACCCGTTCAGCTCCCTACCTCCCCCGGCAAACACACATACATACATACGCACATACATACGCACATATATAAACATATGCGCACATGCACACCCATCACCTACTTAACCCCTTGCCCCTGCCCCACCCCCTCCAGCTGGTCATCCAGTTCTGAGTACAACGCCCTCAGCCTCTCCAATTGCTCCCGGGACGGGGTCCACATTCCCCGGCCAGCAGCTTCCAACATGCGCCGTACGACATTGGCAAATGCCTATTTTAGCGGCGACATGGAAAAGATATGCGAGGTTAGGGAAGAGTGCGAGGTTCAACAACGGACACGTACATACAACGAACGAAAACACATACAACCACACGTACGAAACGTACATATAAAACGAGCACACAGACATACAAACAAGCATGCATACATGCATACGAAAGAACACTACTAACTGCGTACGAACAAAAGCCATACAAATGAACATGTACGTGCGTACGTATGTATATCGCATGGACGATGCATTTGGCGAACGTATGGAAGCGCGTACGGACGACGGTATGAACATTACTACAAACTTACCCGAACACGCTTTAAGACGAATGCATACACATACATGCATACATACATATAATATTACCATGCACGCAAACATCAACAAACACACATGCATACATACAAACATACAAACATACATGCATACATGCGTACTCTACCTGTGGGTTGTTTTTCCTGAGCGTCTCCGCCATTTCCTGATCCTCCACATACGTCTCCGCCGCCTGGCCCCACACCCACCCCTCTTGGAAGTCCGCTGTGGCGCCCCACCCAACCAGAGCCGTCATGCGGCTGGAAATCTCGTACGCCCCTCCACTGCCCTGAGCCGCCATCGCCGTGGCCCATCTGGGGAGAGTTGGGGGCCGGGGGGGGGGGTTTAGGGGTTGGGGTGTGGAGGGGAGGGGAGGTTGAAGTGGGTTCAGGGTTTTGGGGCGTGTAACGGTTACATTGATGATTTTGGATTAAGATGGGGTAGGGTGGCTGCGGCGGGCCCCAGCACGGGAAATTGAGGAAAAGGGCGGGAGAGCGGGGGGAGAGGGAGCGGGAACGGGGGAGGGAGGTTTTGAAACCCCGGGATTGGGAGAGGGCAAGTAGATTTGAAAATACACACACGCAGATCGGCACGCACCAACTGCCGGGACAGTGCCCAGGCAAGCAAGCAAGCAGGCATGTACAGTCGCGGTAAAGACACGCCGCCCGGGACAAACACACCAAAACTCACTCCAACATGTGTCCTAATCAGGCAAATCACTCCAGCACACAAGAGATGTTGTCGTACGGTACGACACTCATATCACGTGAGCAACGTTTTATCTACGTGCTAAAGCAACAACACACTTCCAAGCAGCATCTAAAGGGGCGCTTAATCTTCAGGGCAGCTGTTATCGCTTCACCCAGCTCCCCGTCCCCTCTCAACCACTTCCCCCTCCTCTCCCTCACACACACCAACGGGCAAACTCATACTCATCTTGCCTCGAATGAGGCACATACGCACACGTACCCACACGTACTTTGGATTAAGCAGCTTGGAACGGTACTCCAGACGCAATACCTCCTCCAGTTCGCGGGGAGGGGGAATCGAACCCGCGCCGCCACTACCACCACCTCCCGCGCCCGTGCCTCCAAACGCCTCCACAATGGAACACCCAACTCGGCCGCCCTTGCCTTGGGCTCCCCCGGCAGCCCCCTTCCGAGCCACCTCCGCAGCCCGCTTCAAGGCGCCCGTGTTGGCGTAATACTCCTATACAGGCATACAGACATACAGGCATACAGACAGATATCCGGAAAGACCCACAGGGACATGGGGGGCAAGTCCATACATAGGAGTCTGAAAAACAAAGCACATAAAAGTAAAGGCAGCAAAGGCAAAGGGCACATGTAGTTATTCACTCTTGTCGTTTTGTCAAGTATGAAAAAATTATCTACTCTGGTGCAACAACAAGGTCGCTTAGCTCGTGTGAATGTGCACGCCCACATCTGGGCACGTCACACCGTCAGAGAATGCATACAGCAGAAGGCGGACAGTGCGAGTGCAGGATTGCGGTGCAGCTTAACTCAGCAAACAATCAGTTTGGTTGCCGGATCGATGTTGCCTGTCCGTTTACCCGACTTTGTTTGTCTGTCTGTCTGTCTGTCTGTCTGTCTGTCTGTCCGTCTGTCCGTCCGTCTGTCTGTCCGTCCGTCCGTCCGTCCGTCTGTCTGTCTGTCCGTCCGTCCGTCCGTCCGTCCGTCCGTCCGTCCGTCCGTCCGTCCGTCCGTCCGTCCGTCCGTCCGTCCGTCCGTCCGTCCGTCCGTCCGTCCGTCCGTCCGCCCGTCCGTCCGTCCGTCCGTCCGTCCGTCCGTCCGTCCGTCCGTCCGTCCGTCCGTCCGTCCGTCCGTCCGTCCGTCCGTCCGTCCGTCCGTCTGTCTGTCTGTCTGTCTGTCTGTCTGTCTGTCTGTCTGTCTGTCTGTCTGTCTGTCTGTCTGTCTGTCTGTCTGTCTGTCTGTCTGTCTGTCTGTCTGTCTGTCTGTAAAACTTTGGGTTTGTGTGCTGTCCCCGGGCCCCCACCCCGCCCTTCTGCACGTCGAGGCGACCGCCCCGCGGGGGCCCTCCTGCCAACTACCATGCATATGAACGGAGGTACGGCAGCCGTATACCTGGATGTCAGTCAGGCCGTACTCGACACTGTCAATCTGCTGTACGACGCGGTCTGTCGTACTGAGCAGCGCTTGAAGTACCTGCGGGTCCATATGCGGTAATCAGGGGGTGACAAGGAGCCGGAACTAAAACACACACACGTTTCTCGCGCGCACGCCCGCGTGCACATTCACACTTCCTGACATACAAACATGTAAACACATGTACACACACAGCATGCTTGTGCAGACCTGTTCTTCATTCAAATAACTTTTAATAACGTACCCCAATGTCCTGTCCCAACTACCCAACCACCAGTCATAACCGCCAGGACAAGTAGTTGCTGAGATCCCACAACCGCAACCAAACCTAAAACCCTAACCCCCCCAAAAAAGGACATACATACAAACTCCCCCCCCGGCCCCAAAGCCCTATCACCAACCCACACACCTCAGGTCGCGCGGTTCCCCGCTCCTTGCCCCGGCCGTAGCTGAAGGCGTTCCGGGAGGCCCACGTGTCCGCTAGCTCGTCACCGCTCGTCCAACTACCGGCCCGGGGGGGGAAGGGGGAAGCGCGGGGAATGGATCCAGTGTATGTATTGTGTACGGAGTTAGAATATTCAGGAGAAGAGACGGGGGACGAGGAAAGGGGCGGGGAAGGAGTAGGTGTTTTTGCTGTGTCATCAATCCCGTTAGCTCGCTGGTTCTTTTTTGGAGTACGGCATGTACTGCTGCCTCGTACTTACCTTCCGGCTCCTACCCGTTCGTTGACCATGGAGCCGTAGTCCCCCGCGGGGTTGGAGAAGAGGCGCGCTGAGGTCGCGGACAGGCCCTGACCAATAGGTTGTAGTAGTAGTACATGGTACATAGCGATATCATGAATGGTGTATGAGAGATGGGGGTTCGGGGGGGGGGGAGCGGAAGATTGCACAGGGTGCATGCGCGTGCTCGTGCGCGTGCATTTTTGTGTGTGTGCGTGTGTTTCGGGGGGGGGGGGACGGGACTGCATGAAACGCTCACAGCAAGCATGACAAGCAGGCGCGATCTTCAATGTTCGGAGGCCCAAATCCACCATCCATAATATTGCCGATTCCCCCCGCGGTGGGCGTTATCCGCCACCACCCGGATCCGCCGTGGGACCAGCAGTGGTAGTGTGGGACCCGAGGGCATCTCCCCCACCGCCCACCCGGGCAGTTTACCAGGGGGGGCCCGTCTGAGATACGGCGTGTAATACACACACACATACACACACACGCACATACACACACATACACACACACGCACACACGCACACGCGCACACACGCGCACACACGCGCACACACGCGCACACACGCGCACACACATACACACACACGCACACACGCACACGCGCACACACGCGCACACACGCGCACACACGCGCACACACGCGCACACACGCGCACACACGCGCACACACGCGCACACACGCGCACACACGCGCACACACGCGCACACACGCGCACACACGCGCACACACGGACACACACGGACACACACGCGCACACACGCACACACACGCACACACACGCACACACA
>NW_003307590.1:379715-410599 GCF_000143455.1 Volvox carteri f. nagariensis
CCTGCGGGTCGGTTAGTAGTTGTGGTAGTTGGTAGTTTGGATGGGTTTGGTGGTTTGAGGTCGTTTCCCTCCCCCTCGCGTCCTTCTGCCTGTCCGCTAGACTCTTCTAAGCTTCCTTGACCCCGGTTGCCGCAACACCCCCCTCCCTCTTCTCCCCACCCTTCCCCCCGCCTTCTCTTCCCACCAGCACAAACAAATACACAAACAAATACACACACTTAGCTTTCCACGCTTCCTCACGGCCACTTCTCCCAACCCCCCACTCCCACACTCCCCCGCAGAACACACAAGACCCAACCACCCATCCATCCAACCACACCCAACCCCTCCCCCCGACCTCTACCCCCACCCCCCACCCCCCACCTGGCAAACAGATCATCCAGCAGCTCCACCACATTTTGAAAGCTGTCCCGAAATATTCCGCTCATGTTGCACAACACGTCCACCCGGGGGCGACCCAGCTGGGACAGGGGGACAAGCTCGAACCTGGTGAGGGGGGCGGCCGGGGGGGGGTTGCGGGGGGGGGCCGGGCTTGGGTGAGTGGTGGTGCGTGTTGGTGAGTGGATTTTAGAAGGGTGGTGGGGAGGGGTTGGGTGTGATATGATACAAAGAATCTGAGCTGGAAAACGTATATGTATATATGTACATGTAGATGTATATATGTATGCATACATGTATATGTGCACGTATATGTATACGTGTATACATGTATTTGTGTTATGTAAAGATAGGGTTGGGAGGAAAAATGCACACATGGCAAACACACGTGTATGTTTATGTGCATGTGTGTATATGATGTGTGAAACAGGGGGGTGTATCTCCGCCCGTGGCAGCTACCCTGCGAAACCCTGCCTTCCCCGGCATTTCGGGGCACCCTCATCCAGTCACCCTAGTCAACTTCTCAGTGGATCGCTCAGGTTCCGCACCCACCACCAGCATCCAACGGAATCTGCGGGTCGACAGCGGCGCAACTCCATTCCTGGTCGGCTCGCAGGTTAACTTTATCCCAGGTCACCACCGTCCATCAACCAGGGGCGCAATGCCTTCCACCATCGGAAGGCCTTTGACCCTAACGGGTATCGATCCCGGGATCTCCCGGGGGCAATGGTCGCGCCTTACCAGTGCTGCCAAACCCTAAATAAATGTATATGTATATGTATGTATGTATGTGTGTGCGATTGCCGTCCTCAGTACCGGTGTCCTGCTAACCTGCATGCTCACCTAGCAACCCTGCCGGTACCCTCCCGTACAGGTACGGCACCCACCAGGGCCAGTACGATGGCCACACTCTCGCCCTGTGTGCGGGGTTTGGGGGGTTTGGGGGTTTGGGTGCGAGTGTGTCTTGTGTTTTGGGGGTCGGGGGATTGATTGGGGGGTTGCCGAGAGGGGAGTCCTTGGGGGTTTGTGAGCTGTACGGACGCCAGCGGCCATGGAAATGTGTGTGTGTGTGGGGGGGTTGCACTTTCACGTGACGTCTTAAAGCCAGCCGGGGAGAGTCAGGGGAGAGCTTGCGAGCCCGGCAACACACACGCACAAACACACGCACACGCACACGCACACGCACACGCACACACACACACACACACACACACACGCACGCACGCGCACGCGCACGCGCACGCGCACGCGCACGCGCACGCGCACGCACACGCGCACGCACACGCGCACGCACACGCACACGCGCAGAGACACGGTCTCGCACTTGGGGGCAATGAGTTGGAAGAGCCCCTCTTTCCCCCGCCCCCAACCCCGCCCCCTTTCCCTCCCGCCCTCTCCCCCCAATGGTCGTACTGCCGTACCTTGCTCTTGATGGAGTCCAGCCCCCACAAGTTGACCGCCACCGTCTCGGGCAGTGTCCCCCCGCTGGAGGCCTTATGTTGCTCCAGGATGGCAGCAGCCAGGGCCGACCCCCGAGTCATGGCGGCGGGGGAGGGCATACGGTACGGATCCAGGGCGTGGATGTTACGACCTGGCACGGCGGTATGGGCGTAGAAAAAGTGCGGAAAGGATAACTAGAAAAACATCGAGACCGAGGTTTCAGATTTCTGTGTGTGTATTTGTATATTATTGTGGGATTTGAAGGTTGGCGAGGTGGCCAGCTAGCTGGCCGGCTGGGTGAAGAGAGAGATGCAAATGCAAATGTGTAATTCCAGAAGCCACACGCGGCGGTATGGGTATGAGTGTGGGGGTAAGGAGTGAGGGGGATACGAGAACATACATACGTATGTATGTATGTATGGAGGGGGGAGGGGGAAGCTGATAATACCACACGCACCTGGCCACATGAATTGTCGCCCGAAGAGGGGGAAGGTGGGGGGAAGAGCCCAATAGGGGCCCCGGGGAGGGGGGTTTTCAGGGCAGTGGGGCGGCAAACGACGGCACGCAAGCGGCCAACTCCTCACATTTCCCCTCTCACCCACCCCACCCCAAGCCCCCCTCCCTCCCCCTCCCCCCTTCCCTCTTCCCTTCCCCCCAAAACACACACACACACACATCCCCCCCGCTACCTGTGGGAAGCACCCCCGTTCCATCCCGCAGCAGGTCCCCCCCCGCCTCGGGCAACACGTAGCCGCCGCCCAGCGCATGGAGGACACCAGCAAGCTCCTGAGAGAGGGGCGGGGAGGGCGCGAGGGGAGGGGGGAGGAAGACGAACCACGTAAACGAGTGAAGCTGCTGGAAAGGAAAGACTGCAGTGCGGCGGATGTGCAGGAAGCGGACAACTGACCAGTCGGCGGTTGTGAAGAAGCAGTCCTCCTCGGGAGGGGGGGAAAGGGGGGGAGCGTGGCCGGGGTTGGAGGCGAAACCCCAACAGTGTAAAACACAAAGAAGCAAATGTGTTTTGCGGGACTGGGGAGGGCGGAAGAAGAGCAGGAAGACGTGCAAGGTACATACATCCACACACACATTGCCCGTGAGTTTCACCCCATACCCCTCTTCAAGTGCACAAAAAGATGGATAGGCACAGATAAACACATTCACACACCCACACACACAACACCGCCACTAAGAACCACAGATAATCTACACAATGGCACGGTCACCGTACAAATATGTTTTTGCCGTCCGTACACAACCATACAAACTACCCAACGAACAACGAACAACGGACCTCAGTGTTCGCCAGCAGCAGGGACCGAATCTGGAGGGCTTCCTGCACATTCACATCCACAATCACATCCGTCCGGGGTGTGTGTGTGGAGGTAGTGGAAAGTGGCAATTGCAGTGGGAGGGAGGAGCACAACAACAAGGGCTAAGGCCCCTGCGCGAAAGTCGCCCAACACACAAAGTCCGCTCCACGGGAAGATGACAGTCGAAAGGCGGGAGGTGGGGGTTGGGGGTTGGGGATTAACTTGGGCCCATCCGAACCTCTGTACATACATCTGTCGCCTCCCAATTAATGCCGTACTACCTAACCTCTCATCTCCAACCGCCACTAACCTCTAACCGCTGGTTCAGCTCCTCGCGCGTGGGGGGTCGGAGGGGGGCGGGGTATTCCGTGTCCGATCTCGCTGTGGGGGCCGCTACGTCTTCGGACATCCCTCTCTTCGCGGGCGGCAGAGCGGGCTCGAAGGGTGAGCTGGCAGCCTGCATGCATGTATGTATGTATGTATGTATGTGTGAAACAGGGGGGTATATCGTCACCTTGTGGCCGCTACCCTGCGAAACCCTGCCTTCCCCGGTATTTCGGGGCACCCTCATCCAGTCACCCTAGCCTGCCGACTTCTCAGTGGATCGCTCAGGTTTAGCACCCACCACCGGCATGTATGTATGTCTGCATGTTTGTGTGCGCTTTCACCATGAATTGAGGAACACACACACACACGCATGTATGTATGTGTGCGAATGAAGAAAGGACTGCGCCACGTATCCGTGTGTGTCTGTCTGTGCGTTTGTGCGTCCGTCTGTCTGTCTGTTGTCTGTCTGTCTGTATTCAAGAGGAGAGGGACTCCAGTGCTGGCGTACACGACACACACATGTACATACATACATACATACATACATACATACATACATACATACATACATACATACATACATACATACATACATACATACATACATACATACATACATACATACATACATACATACATACATACATACATACATACATACATACGCACGCACCTCCTGCTCCCAAAGTCGTTCGAGTCGAGACCTCACCGCCGCGGCACCCTCCTCGCCGCGCTCTGTGCGGGAAGGGGAGGGAACGGGGGGATGCGAAGGAAAGGGGGCGAATGGGGGCACGGGGAAAGCGGGAAAATGCGGTACAAAACACACATACATGCGCACACGACACACACATACATACATGCACACACGAACCCAGGTAAAGTTGCTGGTGTGCCAATCCCTCGCCACTGCTACTCTCCCATGGACCTGTCCCACCGAAACACACACACATACATACACATACACACACATACATACACATACACACACATACATACACATACACACACATACATACACATACACACACATACATACACGTACACACACATACACACACATACACACACATGCACACACATGCACATCCGGCGGAAGATCTCTCTCGCCCCAGGATCCTCCTCCATCTTCACAGGGCTGACTCCCAGTCCCCAGCACTGATTCTATTTCCCCCATCCCCCATTTCCTCCGAGAGACACACACACACACACACACGCGCGCCCACCCGCCACCGCCTCCACCGCCGCCCTGGGTAATCCGGATCCAAAATAAGCTTCCAAATATTGGACGAGCTGCGGGGTCCCGGGTGGGGACCCCAGCACGTGAAGACCCTCGGAAAACAGCCGACCTTCAACAAGCTGTACGACATTGTACGGCGTTGTACGGCATCATACAGCATCACGATTGCGATTGGGGGTTAGGTGCACGGGGAAGGAGGTGCATGGGTTGGGGTTTGGGGGATGGCGGGGGGGTGGGGTGGGGCGGTGGGGGGTGGGGTGGGGCGGTGGGGGGTGGGGAGGGGCAATTATAAAGGGGGACTTCCAAGAAGATAAGATCTTGTAATCGCAAGAAAGATCGAAAAAACCTTTATCGAGGTCGTCACCCTGCCCTTCCACTCTTCCACTACTACAATCCGAGACCACACAAAGGTACGCAAGAGGTCCTTGCCGTACAAAACACGTCGTACAACAGTACGGATTCTTACCTGCAGGTAGGCGTACAGTTTGGAGGCGTACTGGTCAAAGGTCAAGGGCTCCAGAACGGGGTGCCGGGGCGCGGGTGTCGTACTTGCAGTCTCAACTGTCGTACCGGCTGTCTCCTCCACCTCAGCGGGGAGGGGCGACACCCGGCCCGTGGCGGGGTCCACGAAGGGGCAGTCGGCCTTCAAACACACACACACACACGCGCACGTGCACGTGTGCGTGTGTTTTGTGTCGGAGAACACCGTGGGATGGAAATGGGGAGGCCGGGACGGGGCGGAGCAAGGGAGGAGATACACAAGTCCGTCAATTTCAAGACGTGGTTGGACATACGGCTTACAAATTCCACATACACACACGCAGTCTCCCCCTACGGCATTCTCCCACCAACCCCGGACGACGCTGCCGTACAACACAGAAACCATCACCACCTCACACCAGCGCGTACCTCCAGCCCCGTCAGCCGCAGCTGGTCCAGGATAAGGCCCGCCTGAGTCGCCACCACCGGGGCCAACACCGCCGCCTCCTCAGCGGGCCCCGCGCCTCCTTCCAAGGACGATGATCCTTTTAGCTGCTGCCGTACTTGCTGTACGGCTTCACGGTACTCGTTAAGCTGGTCTCGGAGCGTGGCTAGCTGCTTGTACAGACCTAAAACAAAAACACAGTGTAAGGGGAGAAGAGAGGGGAAGAGATAAGGGGGGAGAGAGGGGGATATGGGAAATCCACACTACCTTTTTGTCCAACATCAAAATTTGCCCATGCTTTGCATCCTTCCCTCCCTATCCTCCTCCCCCCTTAAATTCCTTCCCCCAAACTCGATCCCCTTCCGAAACCCCACCAGCCGCCAACGATCAACCGCCAACCGCAAACGTCCTAGTCACATCCACGCAACCCTTTCCGCCCAGTCCTCCGCGCCCCCCGAAAACATTTCTCACCTGCCCTGCCGTACGGCGGTACGTTGTGCGACACAATTGTGCCGTACCCCCTTCTCTTGGCGATAATCGATTCGGAGGGGTTGTTGGCGGCATACACATACACGTTGGGCAGCTCCCCCAGCAACACATCGCTCCAGGAGAGGCCCGTGTTGCCCAGAGGTGCGCCAGGAAGCCATTCCACGGTGCCGTGCATGCCAAAATGCAGTACGACATCCGCGCCGTACTCCTGAAATGGAAGGCGGTTGATGGGACACATAATGTGGCCGGTGGCGTGTACGAAGATCGTGGAAGTTCAACGGTCCATACCACATGCACCTTTTTTCTTTACTAGAGCACCCCTCCCCGCCCTCCCGTCCCTCCCACCCGCCCCCCTCCCCTCCCCTCCCCTCCCCCCNCACACACNCACATATCCCCGTGCTCCCCCCCCCTTTCCCCTCCCCCTGTCAACCGCTTTCGTTCTCCTTTCCGCCCCTCAACCCTCACCCCTCATCCCTCCCGCCAACCCCCTCCCCTCATCCTTACATGTTGAATCCATTTGTAAAAGGCCGCATACTGGGGGTGAGGAGTGAGGTCCCGCTGGAACAGCAACCGCATGGGGTCGCCCTCAATGCCCAGCGGCGGCTGCACTCCGATCCACACTGACCCAAGGGTCAGTCCGGGAACCTGGTAGGATCCACGAGCTGAGGTGTTCAAGCCCCTGCGGAAAGAAAACAAGGAGGCGGCCGGAAAACCAAATTATGAGAAAGAATAACTAGTATCAAGTAAATATTCATATAAATATTAAATAACATAATAATATGTATTAATATGATTACCATTTTTTATTTTTTTATAATCATAATTTTAAATTTATATAGTAATACTAAATATTAATAGTTTATTATAGTTGTTAATAATATTATCTTGATGATGATTTTTGACCCGAGAAGAAGCTAATGTCAACTGTGGACGTGTTCAAAACACCTACCGTTCAGAAATTTCCCTTCCCCCAACCAAAAACCCACCAAACCGTCGTTCTCTACCTGTAAGTCCGCAGCTCGCCCCACTGCCGTTCCATCCGCTCCACCAGTACGTCATTATCCGGCAAGTACGGCATAGGGCCCCATTCGGTTGGACCCCACTCGGGCGGGTAGGTGAGCAGCTCCTGGAGGCAGCATGTTTCATCGTGTACGGCACATGTGTACGGATACTGGACGAGTGGTAAATAAAATGAAGGCATGGAGAATCTCTGGCATGGCGACGTTTTGGCTCGTTGGTGTATGTTTTTACGTATGTATGTATGTATGTCGATTTGGGCCAAAAATGGCCCGGTACTCTTGCCGTTTCCTCGGACCCATCTCAGACCCCGAAACCCACACCGGCCCACTCTCATCACAAACGCAAACACAGTTACACGCACACGCACAGGGTAACCCCCACGTTTCAAAACCATACAACCACAGACATACGCACGCACGCACCTTCAACTTGGCCGGAGTCATCTCCCCGGCCCCCACCTTGACTCCGAAGGCCGCCGCAGGTCCCGCACCCAATGATGCCATGCCTAGTTAGGCAACGTGACAGCATGGCACAGCAGGGGGGGAAGAAAGAGGAAAATGTGAGGGCACACGCACGCACGGACGTGTCTGTGTGTGTGTGTGTGTGTGTATTAACTACAAAAGTCATGCTGCTGAGCCGCATAGGAGAGGGAACGGGTGGAAATGCGAATGGGCGACCCAAACCCACAACCCCGAAACACTACCTTCCCCCCATCCATATGCATTTTGTTACACCGCCCCCTTTTCCCCGTCTCTCCCCCCCTTCCCCGTCTCCCCCCCCCTTCCCCCTCTTAACCCCCCTTCCCCCTCTTCCCCTTCAAAACCCACCCACCCGCCACGCCCTTCAGCACGCATCTCTGGTCCTCCTGCATCTTCAGAGCAGCCACCACCGCCTCCCCAAGCCCTGAAAGGTCCTGTCTCGTATGGTGTGTGTGTGTATTTGTGTGTTTGTGCGTGATGGGGTCGGGGGGGAGCCAAGTGAAAAGTGTCGAAAAAGGTGGAGGTAAGGATAGGGGGGTAATCGTACGAAACATGCTAAAACCAAGTCAACCGCGTATAAAGGCTTGAAGCAACCCGACCCGACCTCCCGGGGGGGGCCCGGGGTGCACCCCCGGCTGGTTCATGAGCCTCGAAGTTGCGTCAACCCAATTCGTGTGTTGTGTAGTAACGGAGGGAGGAGAGGGTTGGAGGACGAAAAAGGAGAAGTAAATGTTTTTTCCCAGGGGGGAAAGGGCAGTGGAGAGGGTTGGGGAAGAATGTGGACATGCATTTCGGCACATAAATACAGAAAATTACACAAAAATACACAACACGACGAATTCAGGTGCCGGGCCTTCCTCAACTCGTCACCATCATTCATACGGATGGTAATTATTTCCTGAGACCTCACACCCACTACCCAGCTACAGTAGTGACGGGAAGATACAACATGGCACAGTACGGAAATGCGTACTGCGTTATGTCGTACTCACCTCCGGTACGTCAGGTCCCAGGTCGTATCCAGCTTTTCGCAGCGACCCCAGGAGGGCCTTGTGTACCGATATAGTGATGTCATGAGCCAAGTCCAGGTGTGAGATATACACACACAGGCGGGAAAGGGCGGGGGAGGGGGCCGGATACGAGAACGTCATGCCGAGTACGGCAGGAAAGAGAATTGATCTTTTCCACTAGAAATCACTTTAAGACTAAAGAGCTGAAATTAACATTTGAAATTTACTTGAAAGGTCAACTAATATTAACTCCGTCGATGAGACACGAGAGGAGCTCCGTGTGAAAAACCCTCCCCCCTCCGACACCCCCGGGATATCTCCCCTTTCCCCCATCCCCCATCCTCTTCTTCCCTTCTCCCCCAACAATCACCCCAGCACCCCGCTCACTTCCAGGCTCTTGGGCACGTTAAGAAGTGCTGCCGTACCCGTGGCTCCCACCCCAGGCGGGAAGCCGTACAGCAGTACGGCAACTTTACGCTCTGCAGGGGCCTTACGCCGCAGCCGTACCCAGGCCTGCAACCTTCCCGCCATTTTCTTCACACGCTCCGGAACCAGGTAAATGTTGTCCCCCACCAGCCCGCCGAGGGGAACGGTGTCGATGGCGCCATCCAGCTCGGGAAGGGAGTACAGTACGACAGATTGAAGGCCTTATATTGGCGTGGGGTGAGGAGGGGGTTATGGAGATATTTGGGTTTAGGTGGGCAGGGACAAGTAAAAGGCAAAACGGATCAAAAGGTTTTGGCAACGACTGTACGACACCAAGGACAGCGACGAATTGCACGTAACTTAAGCCACTTCCCAACCATAACTAATCCAACCACTCAACCGCCAACGGACACGTTCATCCCCCACCCCACATTGTACACTCTTTCCCTGGCAGCAGCTTCACTCGTTCGTGGTTCGTCTTCCCCCCCCCCCGGCACCCCCTCCCTCTCACCCGCAATGCCGTCCCGGCTCCAGCTCTCCATGTCCTGAATAAGCAACGGAGCCGCCACCACGTACGGCACATCCTTGGCGGCCAAAATGGCCTGCCGGGGGTTGGGGGGTTGGGGGTGGGCGGGGTTCTGGTAGCGGGGTACGGAAAAGGTAACGGGGTAAGACACCCCAGCACCCTTGCCCCTTGTCACGCCTTGCCTTCCTCATCTCACACATAAATACACACATACATGTACACACACGCATATACGTATACATGTACATTTATATTTACACACACGTACATACACACAGACGTACATACACACACGCCACGGTGTCATTACCCCCGGAACCCACCTTGGCCACCTCTGCCTGTCTGCCGCCCTCCATAGTTCCCGCGGGACCCCCCACCAGCGGGAAACCAATGGTGCTCACAACAGCATCCACCTGCGTACGACACAGTATGTCGTACAAAGTGCGGCGCAAGTACGACAACGGCAGTCCGGAAGAAGCTGATCTGATTATGAGCTGCGCCAAACCGCATCTGTATGTATATCTCACCCACCTTGACCGCGTCCCGCTTCAAAGTGGGGCTTATGGTCCCCGTAAGGCCCCGAGCGAGCAGGGACTGAAATTAATTTTCCGGTGGAGACGGGGTGTGTGTATACACAGGAGGGAAATGCCGGGGTGAGGGGGCGACAAGGGGGAAGGCAGGGGAGAGAAGGGGGGATTGTTTTAGGAAGGGGGCTTGAGGGGGGTATTACGCAATACACACAGCCACAATTCAGGAACAAGAACTGCCAAAGGAGTTGTTGTGACGATGCTTCTATGCCGCAATGACACATGTACGACGACATGTACGACAGTGTGGCTCAAAAAGAGCTCATCCGCCTGCTTCCCCCTCCCTTACCCCAGCCTCCCCCCAATCGCCCATCCCCCACTTACCCCCGTAACCCCCCTCCCCGGTATCCGCTTCGTTCGCCAGTAGTTCTTCTTACCCCCCCTAACCCCCCTAACGACCACCCACCTGTTCGTGATCGCTTGTGAGTAGGTCACGAACCTGTACGACAAGGACGAGCAACCGCCATTAGGACGAGCAAGCAGACAAGATGCGGATGACACAAAAGTTGACAGGAGGCTTTCCTTATAAGTTTGTCCCTCTTTAACACGTACCCAAATTCCCGCCGGCCGCCCCCAAATGCTGTACCTTACGTGGCCTTCCATTCCCGAGGTCGTACTGTACGGGAAGTCCTTGCATTACGGCCCTAAACCCTAAAACCCTAAACTTTTACCCCCCAAATCCCTCCCCACCACTGTGTGGGCTTCCACTCCGTTGATGAATACGGGCAGCGGCAACAAACCCTCCGCTTCCAACTGCAAAATCAGCTGCCCAATGTACGGCTGCTCCGTAATCACGTGCTTGCGGTATAAAAGTACGGCAACCACGGGCGCGCCGGTGCCACGCAGCGGCCCCGCCTTTTCGTACCACCGCATGTACTCGGCAGGCGATGTGAAGTAACCGTTGTCGTACAGGGGGTGTAGGCACCCCAGCGCGGGGGTTTCCCGAATGGGAGGCGGGACGTAACCTGCTCGGCCCCAGGGGAGGGGAGGGGGGGGGAAAGACGAACCACGAACGAGTGAAGCTGCTGCCAAGGAGGGGGGAATGACGAACCACGAACGAGTGAAGCTGCTGCCAAGGAAAGAGTGTACAAGGAGCAGAACTGACCAGTAGGCGGTTTTGAAGTGTGCGTGTGTGTGTGTGGAGGGGGGAAGTGAGGGGGGGAGAAAACCCAAAGCATGCCCCTAGTGTAGGTGGATGCCAATCATCATTGGATTTTGATACTGATTCAAAAGTCTAACGGTCAACGGCTGACGTACAGAGCGCGTAGGGTGAAGGGAGGTTGAGTCAAGAGGAAGGCCCGCTCCCCCCTCCATTCCCCTCCCCTCCATTATCTCCCCGTCCTCCCCCCGCTAACTACGCAAACTCACCCGTGCGCTCAAACAACGTTTCCACGAGGTACGAGAACATGGCCACCACATTGGACGAGCCTCCCTTTGGTTTATTGGTTGGTTGGTTAGTTGGTCGGTTGGTTGGTTGATTGGTTGGGAGGTCCACGTGGAAAGAGAGGAAAGGGGAGGGTGGGAGGGTTTCAGGATTTCCGCGGCCACCTCTGCCAGCTCTCGGCCCCTGTTGTATCACGTCTATTTCAGAAAAGAACCAATCGGCGGATGTCAGACTCCGTGATACCCGGGATACTATAGCCCCCTGCTGCCGGCCCCTCTGCCCTGCCCTGCCCTGCCCTGGCTCTTCCTCCCCACACGCACACCTGGTTCCAGTATGCGTATGCGGTCAGCCAGGTCCTCAAATCCGCCACCTTCTTGCCGGGGAGCCATTTGAGTAGCTGGGGACCCAACTTGAGGAAGGAAAGGTAGCCCACCTGCGCGTGCATGCGTGTATGTATGTATGTATGTATGTATGTATGTATGTATGTATGTATGTATGTATGTATGTATGTATGTATGTATGTATGTATGTATGTATGTATATATGACTTAGATTACACTGTGGGCCGCAAGAGCCGGGGGCCGAAGCCGAAACACAGCGCAAGGGTCGGGAGCACACAGCACACGTCGGTTAGTCTTGTGTGCTCCCGACCCCAACTCAGACTGCCAACACTCTACGCAGCCACTCTGCAGCCCCTCCATCCGGGGATGGCGCTGCAGTGACACACATATATACACATATATGTATATATATGTATATATATACATATATATATGCGAATGTGTGCATGTGTGTGTTGTTGTTGTTGGGGCAGGATGACATGTCCAATACACACACATTATGGAGCTTGCTTCGGTACATGGAATTACTCTTATGCACCGCTCCATCCCTCCACCGCCATTCTCGTCTCGCAGCTCAGGTCAACAGTAAAAACACCCACCACACACACACACACTCTTCCCAATCCCGCGGGCTCTCCCCTCCTCCCCCCCCCCAAAAAAGCACACACAGCCCTCCAGGGGCCCCCTCGCTCACCATCTTGTCCTCCTCCCTCCCGCTCCCAAACATGGACAACACTTTCTTCACCGCCGGGGGGGGTCCGGGGGACTTAGCGGGGCTCGAGGAACCTCCTCCCCCTCCGCCACCCGCCATTTGAAAGGTCCCAACCTGCGTGGGTGTGCGTGTGTTTTGAGTGTGCGTGTGCGTGTGTTTTGAGTGTGCGTGTGTTTTGAGTGTGCGTGTGCGTGTGTTTTGAGTGTGCGTGTGTTTTGAGTGTGCGTGTGTTTTGAGTGTGCGTGTGTTTTGAGTGTGCGTGTGTTTTGAGTGTGCGTGTGCGTGTGTTTTGAGTGTGCGTGTGTTTTGAGTGTGCGTGTGCGTGTGTTTTGAGTGTGCCACGGATGGGGGAAAGAGAAAAAAGAGACATTAGGGAGGAGCCCACTCTTCATTGCACTGTTCAGCAATGTACGATACAGGAGGTCAGCACACCGGGGCAGTAGCAGCAATAGCAGTAGCAGCACCAAAAGCAATAGTAGCAGCAAACGTAGCAGCAGCATTAGCTGTAGCAGCAGTAGCAGCGACTGCAGTAGCAGTCAGCAATAGCAGTAGCAATGGATGTGGCACGAACGAGGTTTCCAGACACGCCTAGATATACGTTTTACCTTGTTGTACGACATGAGCTCCAAAGCCGATTCGAACACCAGCCGTACAGGCACCTGCTCCACGTGCTTCCGAAGCCACTCCACCTGGAACGTTCGGAGTGCATCCACGTACGTCATAATCGTACCTTGTACGGCAGCGCACTAAAATGGCAAGAAGTACATACATTCAAAAACCAAGTACAAGCACATACCCCTTCCCAACACTTCCCTACTCACGGCTCTTTCATTAACATAAACACATAAACACACAAACACAAACATACGAACATAAACACACAAACACACACACACGCGTCCACCCGTATTTTCCCGCCCCCCCTACCCATACCTGGTCATAGTCGAACAACAGGGACCCAAAAAACACGTCAGCTCGAGCCAGTGCTGCCGCCACGCGGGGCCGGCTGGTTTCGGAGGCAATGTCCCGATCACTGAAAACCTACAGGTGACAGCAGCAGTAACAGCAAATACAGCAACAGCAGCAGTCGCAGCAGTAGCGAGTAACAGCAACAGTAGCAGCAGTAGCAGCAGCAGCAGCAGCAATAGCACCCCCGCCCGCCCCGCGTGCTGTGTTTCACACCTCGCTCCTTCCCCCTACACAACCCGGGGCTTTCTTTCAACCCACAGCGCAGCAGCAATAACAACAACAACAGCTGACACTCACTGTCGTACATTTGACCCCCCACCACCTGGAGCGTCACATTGGGCATCTGCCTCTTCAGCGCCGCCGCCGCCTCCTTGTACAGCCCGACGTTGAAGCTCTCGAAGCCGCTGACCAGCACCAGACGGATTTCTCTGCTCCTGGGACCGCCAGCGCCGCCGCCACCCGAACTCACTGTCGCTGACGTCACCGCGCCATGGCTGCCGGCCGGCGCCAGCGGCACCGCCATGCCGCGGCCGGCGGAGGCGGCGCCGCCGGCGCCGCCGCCAGCAGTAGCAGCTGCGGCGGCATGCCTTGCCTCCGCCCTTTCCGCCGCCAGCAGCGCCGCCGTCACCTCCTCGGCCTCGCGAAGGATCCGGCTGCGCTGCATCTTCAGGGTGGTGGCCTGAAGGGGTGGTTGGAGAAGAGAAAATGTACGTGTTTGGGGTGTTTAACTAAAAGAAGAGCTTGCATCTGTCTGTCTGTCTATCTGTCTGTCTGTATCACTTACTTCCCCCTGCTGTCCTATCCCCTCCCCGCCATGCACGCGACCGTCAACGCCAAGTACAAGCAACGCATCAAGTACAAGCATACCCCCTCGCAACCGCCAACTTCATTGCCCCTCTGCATCATCCACTCCATACTTCGACGTAGGCAACCCTTCTTCTTCGCCGCCCCTGCTCACCGCCACCCACCGCCACCCTCCCTAAAGACATTGACGGCGACGAGAGAGACAACCTGGAAGACCACTTCCGACAACCTGAACATGACTTTGACGTCGTTGGAGACGTCATTGGTGACGTCATTGTTGACGTCATTTTTTGTCAGCATCCCCGTACGACCCCGCCGGACCACACCGTACGGAACCTGCCCCCACCTGGGACTGAAACGCCCGCCACGCCTCCAGCCCCGCCGCTGCCTCCGCCGCCGCCATCAGTGCCGCTGCCACCGGCGGCCGCGACCGACCCAACTCGCTGAACCGCGGCTCGCTCATGCTGTCGTAACGCAACGTCTCCAGGCGCGGGGTCGGTGGCGGCGGTGGCGGCGGCGGCGGAGCCGCCGCCAGCTCGGGGGCAACAACGCCCTGCTGCTCGTCCTGCTGTTCGTCCTCAGTGTACGGCACCTGCACCTCTAGTCCTCGGAACATCTTGTCGTACAGTGTATCGATGGAAGCGGACAGCCGGGACTCCTGAGCCAGCGGGGGAAGTGGGAAATCATGTGATGCTGCTGCTGCTGATAATGATGCTGCTGATGATGATAATGCTGATGATGTTGATGGTGTACGTACGTACATGCATACATACATACACTCGCACCTACTCGCACCGATGTGGCCCTACTAACATCGCCAAGGCTTCGGCGTGTCTCGCCTCCAGCTGCTGCGTTTTACTTTTGGTAGAGGACTAAGGTTTTGTGTGGTGTTTGATGCTTTTTCATATCAGCAACAGGGCAGAGAAGACCAACGCGGAATTTTAGAGGGCTTGGACGTGAAGGTTGGAGTCTTGGTTCAGATTAGCGCAGGTTAGCATGGCAGAGGATGTCGAGCGGTCCATGGGTTCGAGACGGAGCGACTGCCACGGTTATGTCGCAACAGACCGCGACATACCTCGGCCTTCAGTGCATCCAGCTGCGTCTGCAACTGCGCCTGGTGGTCAGCGTCCCAGGCGTCCTCTTCATCGGCATCCATGCCATCCGTTCCACCAACATCCAAGCTTGCCACGAACCGCTCCGCTTCGCTTTGGAGGTCCCGGCTTGCTATGTAAACTCGTAAGCGCTGGCGTTGAGGTAGAAAAGTGTCGCGCAGCTGGGTTCGTGCGCTGGTGCTGGGGACAGCCGTTAAGCGTGGAACAAGCTGCCGATCTAGCGCAATAGGCGCTCGGTAAAGTGATTGCGCTCCACTTACAGCGGGGCGCTTCAATGACGCTGTTTTATGTATAGAATCCATCGTGCTGGACACAAAATACTTGCACAGTCCCAAATTGTAATGCGGTAACAACACAAATTATCATTAATCTTCGGACAGCGCGTAATATACAAAACATAATGGTTGCACCCGCGATTGCTATGAACCACTCGAGAAACCTCGGGCTTCGGAGCCCGATAGGTTATTCACAAACTTTGGATGACTACTCAGATATCAATGCAATTCTTACAAATCTAATCAGCCTTTTGAAAGGAGGACTTGTAATTGCTGGTGATCCGTACTTATCCTGGCTTTTGACTTTTCCTTGGCATATGGTTTGACCCGACTTTTCCAAATCCAGTAAACGACCCAAAGTAGGTTATAATTGGCGTCCCTTACAGAGCCAGATATGATTTCCTTGTGTCTATAGTTACTGGCACAGCTGCTTCACTACTTCGGTCGAGTCGTCGAGCCGGCGACGGTTAGATGTACCGGCCGTACGCGGCTTGCGCGTCGCACGCGGATGCGCCTAGAGGCTATAGGCGTGTGGCCAGCTTCCAATACGCGTGTCTCTCCGCGTGTCTCCCGAAATGGGTTAGATGCCAAAAATAGGTCGGGTCTAGACGACCGGCGAGATCTACACCAAATTGAAACGCGCAAACAGACACACAGTTACACAAAACCATGGTCAAGCCATGTACACAGCCCTCCGCAGCAGTCGTTCTGCAGCTCTTGCGATGTAAAACTGCGCGTCCTGTCGTAGCATAGCTCGCGCCTGCTACGACTCGCTTAATAAGTTCACTTGATGGTGGTAATTAGCGGCTGATTCAGAACTAACCCATTTATTGCTCCGTTATACGTTTCGTGCTGTTGTCTAACATTTCGGGACGCTGACAGCCCTCAGCCCTCAACCGGTCCATAGACACCACCACAACCACCGCAACCACCACAACATCAACTACCATAACAGCTGCCTCAGCCTCCGCCAGTTCCAACAGCTCCTTGTTGTGCCCGCGTAGCAAGGCACCCTGCTGGCTCCGAAACCACATCAAAAAAAAGTACACATCTCACATCCTGCCGCGCTGCCACGTCCATTATAACATGCAGTATCGTGAGAATCCCCCCCATTACATAAATATCATTAGTATTTATATATAGCTATGTATTTATTACCTAGTGTATTTACTGCGTTGATTAATATCACGTACGCACCATGTACCGCGCTGTGCCGTAAACCTCCTACCCCAAATTCCCCAAGTGCTACTGCTGCTACAGCTTCTGCCGGCATCTCCTCCACCTCCAACCCCCCCTCCTGCGGCCCCAACCAACCCAACCACCTGTCAACGGCACGTCCACCAGCACGACCCCAGCCAGCCGCCGAACCAGTCAGAAGAAAAGCGCACCGTACGGCCGTACACCACCACCACGACCACCACCCCAAACTGACATGGCGGCGGCGACGCCTCCGCTGACAGCGAGCAAGAGCCAGCTGTTGACCTTGGCGCTGCCACCGCCGCCGCCGTCACCGCCGCCGCCGCTGCTGCTTCCCTGGAGTTGCCACTCGGGGTTTGTGAGAGCGTCTCTAAGCAGCCCCATTTCGGAGGCGAGGGGATCCAAGGTGAAGGTCCCAGCGGCGGCGGCAGCAGTGTCGCATGCCGTACGGGTGGTGGTGGCGGCGTTGCAGTGAGCGGCGGCGTCGAAGAAGGATCTCACCCAGGCCTGTCAACATAATATACATATATATACATACATACATAAATACATACGTGCAATAAGGGGGGGGGTAGAGATGGAAGGAAGAGGATGAGAGAAGGAGAAAGGGGGGAAGGGGAGGGGGGTAGAGGCGGAAGGGTGGCGGGAGGCCTTGTGGCGTTGTGAGGAGCTGCGGAGAGGAATGAATGAATGGGTGAATGGGTAGATGGATGGATGGATGAATGGATGGATGGTTGGATGGGTGGATGGATGGATGAATGGATGGATGGATGGATGGATGGGTGGATGGATGGATGGATGGATGGATGGATGAATGGATGGATGGATGGATGGATGGATGGATGGATGGATGGATGGATGAATGGGTGAATGGGTAGATGGATGGATGGGTGGATGGATGGATGGATGGATGGATGGATGAATGGATGGATGGATGGATGGATGGATGGGTGGATGGATGGATGAATGGATGGATGGATGGATGAATGGATGGATGGGTGGATGGATGGATGGATGGATGGATGGATGAATGGATGGATGGATGAATGGATGGATGGATGGATGAATGGATGGATGGATGAATGGATGGATGAATACGGGAGATTGGAAGTAGGTGATCATGGTTTGTAGGTGCTGTAGGTAGGGGACCTGGGGCCTCGGAGGAGGGGGAGGAGGGGGGGAATGCTGCGCGATTCGATCAGAAGTGGGTTGGGGCGGGGTGGGCAAGACGATAGAAAACACCTAGAAAGAGGGAAAGAGAGAGGAGATACACAGATATGTACGTATGTATGTGTACATCTAAACATATCTATGTACGTATGTATACAAGTATATATGTACATATGCATAGATATGTATACATACGTACATATACACACACTGTGTAACGCACATACACCAAACGCACCCTGCGCACAACATAATTGAGATCCTTAATGGATCATCAACACCATGTAAACTTACGTCGTTCATGTCGTACAGTGCATCATTCAACATGTCGTACCCAGGCTCGCACGTGCCGCTGTCAGCATCCCAGCGACAACCCGCAATGTACGAGCAGGCGGACTGTCGGGAGTCGTCAGCGGCTGTAGCGACGGCAGTAGCACATGTGGCTGTAGCAGCCGCCAGCGCCTTGATCAGCCAATCCGTACCATTGCACGTGCCCAGAAGGTCCCGCTGTAACATGCCGTACTACACAACCATTCAGTCGTAATGTACGTCGGGTTTCGGATTTCAAATCCGATTGGGATCCCGGGGTGGGGGTGGGGGCAAGTAAAGGACCGTGCACAAGCCGTGACAATACTGCGCATTTCAAAATTACAGATTGTGAAATTTGGCGGGACAGCCACATCTTATTATAGCAGTTGTAGAACTGATGTTCGTTTGCAGTTGCAGCAGCAAAACCTGGATCAGTACAGCAACAGCAGTAGCAGTACAACAGCAGTACAGGTAGCGGCCATCTCCCCATCCGCCAGGCTATCGGGTGTCATACTACCCATCAAGTGACTGCCCCCCCCCCTTCTCCAGTCCGTTTTCCCCTCCGCCCCCTCCGCGTCCCTACCTCGGGGTTCGCAGCCGCTGCGCGCTGGAGGCCATCCAGGACGTCGCTTCGCTGCAGCCAGGCAGCCGCACAAACACCGTCATCATCGCTGCCGCCGGGCTCGGTGTACGTCACAAGGCCCACCAGGCGAAGGTAGCCTTGCCGTACTGACGCCGTCGTACTGCTTAATCCCAGTTGAGTGGATGAGGAGTTGAGGAAGACGCAGCCGCCGACGGCGACACCGTTGCCGCCGTCGCCACCCGCCACGGTCGACGCCGTCGATGCCGCTACCGATGCTGCTGACGCCGCCGTACAGCCGGCGGCGCCTGGCGCCGCCAGGGCACAGCGAGCGGCGGTATCCATTAATGATCCTGTGCAGTAGAGACGCCCTCGAAGAACCTGCGTAACAGAACGTACGGAAACAGTATAACCAAGCTACGTGCCGTACATCGTACATCGCCCATGTAACACCACCGCGCGGCATTGCAACATGAATACGACATAGAAAATAAAGTAATTTCTAGCCCACCGCATTCTGAGACAGGACTAGAATTTTATGCGGCTCCCATCCTCCGTACACTACTGCCTGTCGTACCTCGGGGTCAAAGGCCGCGCTGTAAGATAGATAGCACTGGCCGCCGCCGCTGCCTGCCGCACTATCCCAGGCGCACGCGTCGGCGGGGTTGGCGAAGCAGTACGACGTCGTACTGTACGACGCGCACACGTGGGACTTGTATAGCATGTGCGCGAGGACTCTGCACGTGGGGGGGTCCATGACATTTGTTGTTTGACTGAGGATATGTGGGGTGGTGAGGACAATGTGGCGAGAGCTGAGATTGTATATGCGGCGGGGACCAGGCTAAGTTGTTGGATGCTTGACTCTGCTCTGTCTTAGACAATCGGTTTTTGCACGAAGTATTAAGGTCGACAAGTTTCGTGAGGTCGACGAGTTTCGTGTTTAAACGCGTGGAAAGTGATTTCCTGATGGGATGAAACAACTTCCGCGGCTCCATACTCTGCATCCCACGCTGCAGCAGGCAATGATACGCGCTCCCAAGCCGATGGTTTCGGTGCGGCCTGGCCCGGTCCGATGCAAGGATACGGCACGCGGTCCAGAATTATTGAGCTGTTTGTTGCTCTATATAATCCTTTTAGCGTCTCAAACATGGTCAGATGGCTTATGCGGGCAAGACCCGTTTCTCCGCTACTACCGTAAAGCATAGCCAGCTTTGTTTGATATAAGGAAACAGCTTAACTCAAATTGGGCGCTCGCTTACCTAGCACTGACGCTTGGCGGAGTGCCCCGCATGGTCAAAAAGAAAAGGTCGTTTACATCACATGTTCCGCCACTATTGCCGTTGCTTGATGAGGACGACCATATGCACTTGGGCTGCGTGCTGGTAGCGAGCAGTGAACGTTCAGCTGCCATGACTTGACGCCCCAAACCGTGAAGCGCCCGTCTTAATTGCGCGTTCTGTTGCGCACATGTTGCGTCGGCAAGATTAGAAACAGCATAAAGAACTGGTGTAAGCGAGAGAAGCAAGCCTAACAAAGGTGACATGGGTACCGTCAGCTTAACTTCCGCATCCACATAATAATATGCTTGCTCTCAGCGCAACATTTGCTGTCATTATGTCAAGGAGACAAAGCAGCGCGAGGTCAACCACTGCAGTGAGGTCAACCACTGCAGTGTCTTGTCCATAAGCGTAGTATAACGGTACGGCAATGAAGCTGAGAACCTCTGCAACGCGCACCTGGAACTTGGGCAGAAAACTGCAACATGCTTCTGCAGGATTTAGAAAGCGCAGTTTTTCCTGGTATTCATAATTCATTCAACTTGCTTTTAAGCTTAAAAGCAGGGAATGACCTTGACTCAAAGCAAGCCCTTGCAAACCAAATAAGCTAAAGTTATAGCTAACGGCCATTCAACCTGCAAGCATGTGAGCGGTTTACAACACCACAACTTGTTCTGAGACCCGCCTGAGCACCCACCATCAGCATGAATAATGGTTACGGGTAAGTGGTGCTATATATCTTCTGGAGACGAGCTCCGTTCTGAAATGAACCATTTTTGTCAACACGACAAAGCGCAGATTTAAAATCCCAGAAACTTACTGCATGCGCACGATTTTACGTGTACAGCCGTACCTTGCAAAAGCTTTCTGTACCAGATGTGCACATTTTGCATCCTGCAGCGATAACATTGGGGCCGTTATCTATCCAGCCGGTTCCGTTTTCACTTTCCAAGATTAAAACCTGAAAAGCAGCATGCACGAGGGCATGCGTGAGTGGCTGCCCAATCACATCATTCCGTATCATGTCAACTAATAGAAAAAACAGCATTACAAGCATTACCGTGTCTTGAACAGTCCGTTCTGGGGACGGCCCTCCAACACTGTAACACTCGTTTCTTTTCCCCCACATTCTTTCCCACCAAAAGCCCTTGCGACTCTTATCCACGATGCCGGGGGATCGAAAAGCTACTATATGATGCTGATTCTCTTCCCGTCAAAGTCCTTATTATATCGCAAGCACCTTACCGAGTGGATCCATGAAGGTCATTAGATGGACCACGCCAAGCTAGGCGGAAATTTATTGAGTTGGAAGAGACACCGTTTGCTTATATGCTGAGAATGGCTGAGAACGGCTGCAACGGCAATATTAGCATTGCTTTTCTGACTCCCCACATGGATATCCGCCAAGGGGCGCACAGTTAACCGTTATTAGGAAAACAGGAGGGCAGAGAAGTCATCTCAACAACGGAATTTGTGTTGCCCTTTTGTCCTGAACAAACAGCAGACTGCCCAGCTTGTTCTGAACAATTTTACGTCATCATCAAGCAAGGTGTATGTAGACCAACAGGGAAATATTGGGAGGTCAACCGCTCGCGTAAGCAGCTCATAGGCCGGGCATTCCATTTGCACGCGAAATTCTTCTCCTACAAGCCTGCGGCAGGCTCCGCAATCTCGTATGTTGGTATCAAGTTTGCGTTGCCGTACTGCGTCTTTGTCAAGAGCAGCTGTATCAACACGATCTATCGCAACGTCGTTATGCGCAATCTAAGCCATCGGAAATGCAGTCAGCGAAGCAACGCCGGATTGTGTGCCGCTGCCAGCCGCAGCGCACACTTTACAGCTGTTCCGTCGAAAACATATCGCGCAGCGTAATCGACTCTAACACAGTAACGAGCGCTTACATGCGCACAATACCTGTAGACAGAACTATCAGTTGCAACTTGAGAACATGGTCACGCTTACCTTCTAATCACTCTTTTTCTCCGTTATTGAAATTACTGTACGGCAATCCTGCCGTAATTGCCGTTCATGTCGTGTTGACCGAGTCATAGGTGTATGCGTTTCTTGACGGTGTAGGTGGGAGAACAAGTGCAAGTCGTTTATTGAATGCTACTTCATCGGCCGTAAATCTACTTTAATTTACAGCACTGTAATAGCTGTCGACCGAGTATTCTAAATTTTGAAGATGTCGGAGTCATCCGAATCCGGTTACGATGAAGAGGAAGGATCCATCAGCGTGTAAGTTCGTTTGTGCAGCATCAAGACAAAGCACTTTGGAGTTTGGTTTCCACTGGAATGGCGGAATAATGGCAGGATTTAGCTGTATAGCTTTACTCTTATGTGTCTTCATGGTTATGTGGTCCTGCCATAGATTTGCATGCCAACTTCTTTTGGCGGCAATCGACAACGAGTGATTGGGGCTAGACTAGCGAACCGACCTCAAATAATGCCACTTTCTCACAAAACGTTTCTCTTTGATGTTTTTCTGATAGGGCTTTGCATAACGCGGCGGAGACAGGAGACGTCCACACTCTCGAGCGGCTGCTCGGCTTGTCGGAGGAGGCGGGCGTGGTGAGCAAGGCCTGGCCAACAGCCCGAGCCCGAAGCACTCAACCTGACCACCAGTACCAGCCCTAATCCAAACATATCCCCGCGCTCCTGCTTATTATGCTTTACAAGTCTCAAAGCAGCTACTTGTCAACCTCTCACACTGCTGCAGTCTTTATTACCTCCGGGTTGCCTCCGTACGCCGACTCGTTGCCAACACGCACCGTAGACCGCACTCCTAAATCCCGCCCCCCTGTCCCTCCCTCCCTCCCTCTTTCCCCCTGTACCTCACCTCACAAAGAGTCTCCCACTCGGTGCCGTGTTCCGCCGACTTGTCAACGGCACGGACCGCAATGACTGCACCCCCCTGCATGTGGCCATAATACACGGTACGTGAGGGTGGTGGGGTGAGGGGTCTTTGATTTGATGGAAGGGGGGAAGAGGGTAACGGGTCCATTTGGATGTGGCATCTGGGTTTTCCTCCCGCGCTTTGTAAAACCCACACGCACACACACATCCGTATATCGCTAATATCAGCTTCGATCGCCTGTGGTTTGTCTCCCCTCTTCCCCACCCCCCGACACACACACACATATTTGCGCGCGTGCGTGTGCGTGGGAGGGGGGGAGAAGGTTTGAGGGGCGGGGTACGGGGTCCCCGTACGGTGCGCGCCGGGACAATCGCTTTTTTGTCGTGATTTGACTGCTTGTCGTACAAGGATGTAATTGAGTTCCAATGAGGAAGACACGCGTCGTTGTTTATGTTCAGCACCACCTGAGCCGCCGGCCAATCTACCTTTTTCCCCCTCCCCCAACGACCTCCCCCTATTCCCGCACGTGGATGTGTTTTCTGTACATGTTATGTACGTGACCTCCCTCCCTTTTCCCCTTTCTTTTTTCCAATTGTATCCACTCATACATACATGCACACATTTCCCGCAGCCCATCCCGCCTGTGTGTCGGCGCTTCTCCGCGCCCACGCCTCCCCCTCCAAGCTATGTGACGGGGGGACTCCCCTCGCCCTGGCCACATGCCTGGGACTGAGCGCCTGCGAGGAGCGGGCAGCGGCGGGGATGGAGATTGTACGAGCGCTGCTGGCAGCAGGAGCAGATCCGTACGACAAGTACGTGCGCGCATGTATGTGCTTTAGTGATCAAACTCGCAGGCGGTGTATGTGTATACGGGTGTGCTGCGGGTTGGGGGAATCGCCAGGACCATAGCACATCGGGGGTTGTGTGTGTGGAGGGGAATTTCTAGGGGGACGGAGCAGTACCAAGAACGAAGAACAAGTGCCGACGTCCAAAGTTACGAACTGCTGCTGCTGCTGCTGCTGCTGCTGGAAGAGCCCGAGGACCAAAAAGGGGGGGAGATGAGCGCAATGAAACGCCGCAGACACACACGTGACACGATTTGGATTTGGGTTTGGGTTTAATCGTGCCTGGGGTTTTTGTGTGTGCCATGGCAAGGGGGATGTGGAGGGAGAACCACACAAAAGTTACAAGTTACCCTAAGTTCCGCACACAAGTGGGGGTGTGTCCGTAAAAGCCGGGGGGCCATGGACGTTGTATTGGTATTGATGCGGGTACGCGGGAGGTCATCCAAATGCAGGAAAACTGGCTTAACGGCCAATGAGAGTGGGGAATAATTCATGTGTCTGTATATGGGTAGAGGAAAATTACATGATGTGAAGTCGGAGGAGGAGGACGAGGAGGACAAGAAAAGAAGAAGCTGCTGCTACCGGGCGGTGGAAGGGGGAAACAGTGTATACACAGGGCAGAGGATCGGAAGGTTGGGGAGGGGGCGGAAGGAATCATGTGCTGAGAAGGTATTGAGAGAAGGACTGCCGGCGTCCGAGGTTTAGGGGGAAGGGGGGGACAGGGGGGGGAGACCTGGGCAGTGCTGAAGCCACACCATCAATGAGGTCCTGGACAGGCGAGGGGGGGTCACAAAGGAAAAGTTAGAGGGAATTTACAATAAAGAGGTCTAGGAGACACTTGTGTGTGTGTGTTTGTGTGTCTAAAAAGGCTTAGGGATCGGATGTAGGATGAGGAGGAGAAAGGGAAAATGTTGGGAATTGGGTGTATGTGTGTGTGTGTGTGTGTGTGTTTTACACCACCTGGAGTTACCGCGTTACCCACCGAAGGTGTAACCTGGGGCCCTGACGAGGAAGACCAAGCGCCAGTCAAGGGCTGTCCGAACTGGATAAAAATAGTGAATAAGAAAAACTGTTCCTATCCTATTTCACAACACGAGAGAAGGAAAGGAAAAGATGTAGGTTGCTTCCCCTCAAGCCTCAACGCTGGCATTCCTTCTCCCTTTCCCCTCCTTAGGCCATGTAATACCATGTTTAATGCAAGGCTTGCCCGGGCCCCGTGGTTGGCCTCCTCCCGACCTATCTACATGGCCTCGGTTTCATCTCCCGTGCCTCAACCATTCACCCTCAGTTTTTCATCATCTCCATTCTGTGTATATCTATATGTATATCCCCTCATCCCACTCCAAACAAACCCCAAACTTCTCTACGTACGTACATACATACAGGGACGACGGCGGTCGTACTCCCCTGCACTGGGCTGCCTGCTCCGGAAGAACCCACCTGTTGGCGTTACTCCTGGAGGGGGCGGCGGAGGTGCAGCGCTCCAGGGTGGCGGCCATGATGGCGGATGTGGCGGCGCTGGCGGCAGCGGACGAGGGAGGTGGCGGCGGCGGCGGCGGCGCCTCTCTTCCGGGGATGCTGCTGTCGGGAGTTGAACGGGCTGAGCACGTGTTGGCGGCGGCGGTGAGTTTGTTTATAACCCAAGTTACAAATTACGCACACGTTCTTCACACGTCACACGTTTATTTAGCTGCTGTTGTTGTCGCTGTCAGTGTTGCTTTTGTCGTGTCACACGACTCGTGTGTTGTAGTTGTTGGGCATGGTGTGTGAGAGCGTGTGGGCGTATCTGCGGGTGTGGTGGCGGGGGAGACTGTAGGGAGTTATGGTAAGTGTGTACCTGTCTGTGGATTTGAAACCAGCGTGCCGTAGTACCGCCACCGCGCGATGAACTAAAAGCCAAATAATGGCTCCGAAACCGCATTCTGCTGTTCAGGACCACGATGGCTTCACTCCGCTGCACCTGGCCGCCAAATTTGGTCACCCGGAAGTGGTGGCACAGCTGCTGACGGCAGCGGAGGAATCAGCCGCGGCGGCGGCGGCAACCGGGGAAGAGCTGGCGGCGGCGGCGGCAGCGAAAGCCGCCGCCGCCGCCCTGGCCGAAGGCAGCGGCAGCGAAACCGCCGCGGCGGCCGTACTGCCGCCGCTAAGTGCCGCTACGCTGGCGGCGTTGATACCGGTGGCGGACCCACTGCCGCTGCTTAAGGCCAAGACGAAGCAGGAGGGTCACACTGCGCTCCACCTGGCGGCGATGTACGGCAGGACTGCGGCGGCGGTAGCGCTGATGCGTGCGCTGGCGGCTGTGACGGCGTGCGGCGGGGCCCAAGTAATGGTGGCCGCGCTGACAGCGGCGGATAAGAAGGGGCGTACGGCAGCGGACTTGGCACGGCGGCGGGGACATCCAGTGAGTTTTCATGTGCCGTACGTGGTGTACGGGAAATGGTTTGTTGCTTGGGTTATTCGTGCAGCACCGCTGCTCCGCGGGTGATGTGGTCGTATCCACTGTAATGACCTCATCCATCCATCTATATCCATTTATACATTCATTCATTTGTGAGGAATGCATTTAAGAGCCCGATATATTCCCCCGCCCCCGCCGCCGAATCCTTTTAAGCCCTCCCTGCAAGGGGCTCCTGCTCCTACTCCCACTCGCTACTTGCATTTCGGTCTCCTGTCCTTATAGTCTTTAAGTGCCGCCGGGGCCCCCCTCCATCTCTACTCTATTGTAACCTTCTTACCTCCACCGGCCCTACTCGAAGGCCCTGGCGGACCTGCTGACGGAGGCGGCCGCCGCCAAGGCCGTACCGGATGCGGCGGCGGCCGTGCCAGCGATGACGACGATGACGCTAGGCGCCGACGGCGGAGCCGCGGCTGCTGACGGGCGCGGCTGTCGCCGTACACTCCTGCTGGCTCCGGCCGAGTGTTTGCTTCACCGTACGGCACCCGAACCAATTGAACGGTCGGATGCGGAGCCGCCGCCGGAGAACGTGAACCGTCTGCATGTTTTGACACAGCCAGGTGTGTGGGTTGTGTGTGTGTGGGGGGGGGGAGAATGAGGTGAGGTGGTGTGTGTGGGCGGGAGAATGAGGTTGTGGAGGGAGAGATGAGGTGAAGGGGCTTTCTATATTGAGCAGGGGGACTTATTAGCTAAATGATCTGAGCCACGGGCAGGAGGGGGGATTGTGGTACACGACAACATGAGTAGCTTCGTGCTGAAGCAAGAAGTAAAAGGTGCATGGGTGCGTGTGTGCATGGGTGATATAATACTTCTGGAGGGAAACTCGGCATGAGCACGAGCCGGCTCAGGACAGGCCTTCCTTGTCCTGAGAGTCATGTTCTTCCGTACTGTCGTACAGCGGATGACTCCCCGCAGCTCTGCAGTTTTTGTGACCCCTCCTCCAGGATCCATATTGGCAGAAAGGCCGGGGGGGGGGAGACGAACCACGAACGAGTGAAGCTGCTGCCAGGGCTGGTGGGGGTGGGAGGACGTTGGCATCGTCTTTAGACCTCCAGCCTCTTTTCAGGGCCCAGTTTCTCTCTTAACCCCTTTCTCTCTCTCCCCCTCCCCCCCTCAAAACCCACCCCCTTACCCCGCCTTGCGCCGGCCTCATTTCTCGCCTCATCCCCACTCCCCCCAGCCACGGGCATCCTGCACAATCTGGAGTTCTCCGACTTGGAATGGCGGACAAGCGGTATCCCGCAGGTGAATAGTATGGCGTGCGAATGTAGGAAATTGTACGACGGTGGCGCCCAGACCTTCTGTATGCTTCCACACGTCTCCCTCTAGTTCTCCCATCCCTCCTCTTCCCGCCACCCCGTCAACACCCCACACGCAAATATACGGCAACTTATGTGTCGCGACGTGCAGGCCGCTATGGTGGATGTGCTCCGATGCCACGACTGGTCGTACGTACGGCGAGTTATTCAGGTATGTATGTATGTCCTGCGTGCAAATGGAGTGAGAGGGACGGGTTGAGGCTGTAAAAGGTCGAGGGAGGGATGGCGCTGGTGCTGGTCAGGGGGTTTCGGAGCGAGAGGGGATCCCGCGGCAATGCCCGCAGCAGGTCACATGTAGGTGCGTATGTAGGTATGTGCACACGCGATGTATGGGCGGTGAGGGGTTTTAGGGTTGTAGGTGGAGGGCACGTCTTTCCGCTGCCTACAATAATGGCACACAATTTAGAATTTTCAAATCTCCCATTTACTTTCGTATTCGCGCTAATTATTAAGGTAAACATTTAGCCTCCGGCTTGTACGAGCCCGTTACGCCTTTTTCGAAGAGTAACGCAACTCCAAAAAGTGTAACACATACACACACATGTGGCGCACTTCCGTTCGTTCTCTGTCCGTTAAACACCCCCCTTTCCCCCCCCGAGGACTGCTTCTTCACAACCGCCGACTGGTCAGTTCTGCTACCGTCCTGTACATCCGCCGCAGCAGTCTTTCCTTGGCAGCAGCTTCACTCGCTCGTGGTTCGTCTTCATCCCCCTTCCCTCCCCTCCCCAATAAAAACATACATACATATGTACGTACGTACACACAAACACACACAGGCGTGTGAGGCCATAACCGATGTGCCCAGTTGTGTGGGTTTCCTGGACCATGACACGGCCATCAGCCACCACACAATGCGGGCGGCGCTGGTGGCGGCGGGGGCGGTGTGTACGGCAGTGGATGAGGTGGTGGCGGGGAAGGTGAGGACGGGGTCGGGGGGAGGCGACGCCGTTGGGGGGGTTGGAGGGGACGGGAGGGGAGTGGAAGGCGGGTTTGCGGAGGAAGATGGAGGTATGGGGGATTGTACGACGAAGCACAGGCGATGGACGAGGATAGAAAACCGTACAAGGGGGAAACCGTACAAGAGAGGGAAGGGAGGATGTCGGGGCGTCATATCCTGGAGCCGAGCTTCTTCTCCTTTGAGTAGGTTGCTCGGGGGGTGTTGCTTTTGGCTCCCTCCGCTGCCTCTTCCCCCCTCCTCCTAAGAGTCGCGAGAACTGCTTCATCACAATCTGCCTGGTTAGTTATGCCTTCGTTTGCATCTGCCGCAGCAGTCTTTCCTTGGCATCAACTTCATCCGCCAGTGGTTCGTCTTATCCCTCTCCCCCCCTTTTTTCCCCTTTCCCCCCTTCCCTCCCCGCCCCTTTCCCCCCTTCCCTCCCCGCTCCGTAAACAATCATAAGGCCCGTAACGCATTTTGTGCGGTTCGTCCCCCCGGCCACCACGCGGGTCCATGTGGTATCGTCACAAACCCCAATGACTCACACGGGTCGCACGGGTTTTGCATCCTGTCGAATGTGGCCATTGGAGGGGCTTATGCCATGGCCGTACACAGACACGCTGGTACGGAGGGCAGGGCGGTGTGTGCGTGTGTGTGTGTGTATTTGACGGAATGAGAACCTAGGGAGGTCGCCACCAAACAGGCATGAAGTGTGACATGAGGCATATCGGATGCTGAAGACGTGGCTGAGTTATTGGAGTTGGGAATGGCGTGGCGGCGGGGATTTGTGGGTTTTAGGAAGGCGGGAAGACCCGGACCCGGACATAAGGCCCGTGAACGAATGCGGGTGTCGTACCTGAACCGCCCCCAGTGTGCACGTCACTCCGAAAACCGAACCCCCTAGGCGGCAGTACCGTTATTGTCGTTGTTATTCTTATTGTTGTTCTGGTTGCATGTCGTTAGCTAACCGCTGGACTGCAGGACTTGACACCCAACCCTAAGTCGCACACCGTATCATGTGTGTTGCGCCATGCACGAGCGTGTATTACGTGTAATTGAAAGTGGCAGGAAGGAGGGAGGTGGAAGGAGAGTGCCCGCCGCAGGGGCATGAGGGAAACGGGGGAAAGCGCGTGTGTATGTATCTCTATGTGCATGCCTATGTATGTATGTGTGTGTGGTGTGTGTGTACATTCTTGCACGTAGTTGGCCGGTCGGAATATATATACATACATACATACATGCAGGGGGGGCCGCTGGTGAAGCTTAACCACCCTGTAACGACATACATACATATCGCGAACGCACGTGGACAACACAGAAACCCGCATTCATACATATATGTGCACACACATGCCTAATCGCTGCAGGAATACGGCGAGTAGCCATCGTGGATTTTGACGTACATCACGGCAACGGCACCCAGGTGGGTGGGCCGATGGCGGAGGGGCTTATGGGTGCAGGCGGCTAACGTATGTATGTTTACGTATGTCTGTATGTGTATGTCTGTACAATATATGCCTGTCTGTATATATGCCTGTATATGTGTATATATATGCATGTATGTGTTTATATGTCTGTCTATACGAGTGTATGCGTGTGTCAGAGAGAGCTTACGTGTATGTGTGTATGGGGGGGTTCAGAGAGGAGGCGTGCGTGTTGTGGGGTTCTGGGTTTGATCGGGCGGTACCGCCAGAACCGAGGGTTTCCTTAAATCATAATAATCCGCTTTGTCTGTCTGTATGCATGTAAGGTTTTTACTTCGTTGCGGTTTCGGAGCGTCCTCCGACTCGTGAAGGAAATGAATAGAAGTCTGTACCTCCGGGGTAGGTAGGTAGGTAGGTAGGTAGGTAGGTTCCCATCCGTTTCCTGCATCCTTTTTGTGTCTTCCCACCCTTCCGCTCCACTCCCTCCCCCTCTCCTCCAGCAGCTTCACTCGTTCGTGGTTCGTCTTTCCCCTTCCTCCCCTCCCCCGCCAACCACCCGCAATGCGCCCCCACGCTATCCTACCAAACACAGGCCTGCGTCCTCAACACCGTGCCTTCCATTCGTACATTATCGCTCCGTACGCCGTACAGCGACGGCCAGCAGCATTTCCCTGTCTACAAGCCCTGGTTGGGCGACAACGACGAGCACAACATCCTCTTCGCCAGGTACGTTTCTGTGAGCGCATCATCGCCGTTGTGGTTT
>NW_003307590.1:411210-458683 GCF_000143455.1 Volvox carteri f. nagariensis
GACGGTTGTGGGCGGACACCGGGTGATCAATGTGGAGATTCCAGGACCAGGTGTGTGTGGGGATGTATGATGAGGGGGTGTATGATGCGGGGGTGTATGATGGGGGTGTGTGTGATGGGGGTGTGTGTGATGGAGGGGTGTATGATGGGGGTAAGACGAACTACTGGCGAATGAAGCTCATGGGGCGCGATGGAGGGTGGGGAGTGATGGGTGGAGAGGGGTGAAGTTGCTGAAGGGAAATGGTGCATCAGTTGGGAGGTGGTTGGAGGTCGGGACTGACCTGCCCCGGCGCGGACACATGCTCCTTCCTGAAGCCCGGGTAGGGCCGCACGCCTGGCCCCCAACCGCTGATTTCTTCGAGGACAAGTAGGTAAGCATTTGTTTCGGTGTATGCAGCTGTATACACGCATGCACATGCGCATGCACACATACATACATACATACATACATACATACATACATACATACATACATACATACATACATACATACATACATACATACATACATACGCACCACACGTACAGACTCGACACCGTACCCCAGTCGGCAGTTGAACCTTTCCTTCTTTGATTCTTTGAACATAAATGACCCCCAAAAACGCCTCCTCCTTACTCCTCCTTACTCCCCACGACCCCTCCCCCAAAGGTGGCAAACCTCGCATGTGGCGTCGCGCCTGGCGGGACAAGATTTTGCCCGCTGTAGTCAACTTTAAGTGAGTGTGGGAAACCTTAGGAAACTTTAGGGTTTTATCTTTTTATGTTGGCACGCGTATAATGTACGTGCATGTATAGATGTACGTGCTGTTTTGCTTGGGATTTAGCCATGGGATATGTCCACTATTGTACTAAGCACTGTGGTGAGCAGTAGGCGAGAGGTAGGTGTTGGGCGTTTATGGGGCGGGAAAGGTGTGTGTGTGTGTGTGAATACGTGTTTTGATAGTCTGGGTCGCGAACCGTGTATGTGTGTTTTGGAGTCAGCGCTCGCGAAAGGGAGGGGCCGCTTCAGGCGCCCCGCTTGAGTCGGTTATATTGCTCGGTTACCCGTCATTGTGTGTTAGTCAAATAATAAATACCCCCCTCCACCACCATCTTGCATAAACACCCGGCCCTGGCCGCGCCACACCCAACCGGGGCCCCACTTCACCCCGCCCCGCCGCAATCCCCCGCGCGGCCCGTTCTTTCTCCTCCGCTCCAGGCCGGACATCATCTTCGTATCCGCCGGCTTTGACGCGCACAAAAAGGAGGACCTGAATCTGCGGTGAGCGCATGGAGCATGCATGGATGCATGTATGTATGTATGTACGCAATGTCTAAAATTTGTGGGGCCCCTCGCACGCCGCCGCCTCAATTTACACCGTCCCTCTTGACACCTCCGCCTGCCCCTCTCCACCTCCTCCGTAGCTATGTGGGTGTCACCGAGGCCGACTACGAGTGGCTCACTGGGCAAATTGTGGAGGTGGCAAATGTGTGTTGCGACGGGCGGGTGGTTTCGGTGCTGGAGGGGGGCTACAACCTGAGGGGAGGTCCGCTAGGGAGCGCCTTTGCCAGGAGGTGAGGGGGCTGGGAGGTGAGGGGGCTGGGAGGTGAGGGGGCTGGGAGGTGAGGGGGTTGGGAGGTGGAGGGGTTGGGAGGTGAGGGGGTTGGGAGGTGAGGGGGTTGGGAGGTGAGGGGGTTGGGAGGTGAGGGGATCGGGAGGTGAGGGGATCGGGAGGTGAGGGGATCGGGAGGTGAGGGGGTTGGGAGGTGAGGGGGTTGGGCATGCTTAGGGGCTGGGTGCACATGTGTGTATATGTGTGTGTGTGTGCACATACACCTCCGTCCCTTCTCGCGTCCTGTCTCTCTACAGTGTGGCCGCCCACGTGCGCGCCTTGCAAGCCCCATGTACGGCAAAGTACGACCCATTGGATGCGGAGACGGAACGCGCGGCGGAGAAGGCCCTGGAGGCGCGAAAGGCGGCCAAGGCGGCTGCTCTTGCAGCGGGTGAGCGAAACATGTTTTTCCGGGCCCCGCTGGTATGTATGTATGTATGTGCGTGATCCATGTGTGCGTGTGCAATCCCTCAGGTATCATTCCCCCTGCGGGCCTCGTCACGCCTCGTTCCTCCATTCCCACCCCACGAGCCTTTCCCCCCGTCATCGCCGCCACCGCTGCCGGCGGCGGTGGTTTAGCACCCATGGATACCGACCCCAACATTGCGGGGCCGCACGCCTCGGCGGCTGCACCGGCCGCCGCCGATGCCAACGCCAACGCTGATTCCGCAGCGGGACCGCCGGGTGGTGAGGAGCCGCCGTCGAAGCGGCGGCGGCGTCCCGTGGATTACGCAGCGCTTAACGCGCAGCTGGAGAAGGAGCAGCAGGAAGCGGCTGCGGCAGCGGAAGCGGGGGGGAAAGCGGAGACCGCCGCTGTTGATGAGGACGGCGCCGCTGGCGGCGGCAGCGGCAGGTAATTGTTGGCTATGTGTTTGACTGTCTGTGGTGGTGTGGTGTGCATGTACGACGCGGAGATGGGAAGGCATTTAGCTCGCAACCAGGTAGCTAGGTTGCCTCTTTTTTGACTTCTTAAAAAGGTCGATAAAGTGTGGGTGCGCGAGTTTTGTCTTGCTGTAGTTGTAATGAGGCCCCGAGGGAGAGGGTTTGGCAAAGGGGGCGGGGAAGCGAGTATATGTATGTCTGTATTCTGTATGTGCGTATGTATGTACTTGCATTGTGACTAGGGGCCCAGGGATTGTGAAGGGGAATGTAAAGTGTGGTGCGTGTGGTGCAAGGGGGCATATCATGTGCACCAGAGTGACATACGTACATACATACATATACACATACATATAAGCATACACAGCAAAATGCATGAAGATGAGCTCGGGAAGTGTAGTACACGACACGCGCGCACGCGCGCGGGCAAGTCAATGATGCAGGTACGAGTGTGTTGTACGGGAAAATGCTGGTATTGTACATGAGTCCTTATATCTTGATCTGTCTGATTGGGTACACAGCTTTTGGTTGGAAGCTTCCGTTGGTGGTTTATAACGGCACGTACGGCACTGGGTGGATTTAACCGCTTGTACGGTACAGGCGTCGGGACTTGGGTGGGGGTTAGTGATCCGTGTGTGTGTGTTGTGGTGGAGAGGGGTGAAACCCGGGGGATGATGATGTAAATCCTGCTGTCCCTATGGTTGTGGGATGGGGGAATACCAGGGTTTTGTCGTACAGACATTTTCATGGGACATCTACAGGATGAGGAGCAAGGGGGAAAGAGGGTCTAATTGAGTTATTCGGTAGTTATGGTGGTGAGTAGTGGTGGTGGTGGTGGTGGTGGTGGTGGTACGGCAGAAAACACGCACCAGAGAAGCGGCTGGATCTGGGGTTGGGCGTGTGTGTGTGGGGGGGGGGGGGAAATACACAGGGGGACATGAGGGGGAAATTAGGTGGTGGGTGGCAGGGTCAATGTGTCATGGTGGACGGGCTTAATTGTTGGCATGCCTCACCCGAATCCTGCCTTTCTACTGCCACTGCTACGACTGCTACTGCTACTCCCGCTGCTATTGCTTTTGCTGCGAGCTATATTTTGCTGCGAGGCCGCAATAATCCGCGGCACGATATATGAAGGCAACTGCGTACATAAGTTATGTAAGGTAGGGCTGCCTTACTTGGGTGGTTACTTGGGTGGCTACACCGCCAGGATGTGTGGTCACGTATCAGGTCACGTATCCTAATGTGTGTGTGCGAAATCAGGACATGGAAGGGGTCAGATTTTGAGCCGAGAAAAAGCAATTGTGCGGCCAGCCGAGCTTTGCAGCGGTGAGCATCACAGTCGAGCACCAATCGCGGTATGGATCTGCGATTACCGACGGGAAATGTAGCTTGTACTGTGAATCTCTGTGTGCTCCAAAAGCCTTCTTGTTTTTTTGCTTGGTCAAAATATTTGCATCATCACTTTAGCTTCTTGCATTATGGAGCAGCATGATCAAAGGGAAAAGAAGGGCCAAAAACCCTTTTCCATAACGTCATACGATACCTGCCTGAATACGTACGGGTCTACAGGGAGTGGGATAAATGGTTATTATTGGTATACAGTGTTTTGCGACATTTCGCCACTACTGCTGATTTCGAAATTCCTGCATATTACAAAACGTTCCAGCAAATTACAAAACGCTTACCTTTACAACTGATTACAACTCCCAAGATGCGTATATATGAAACGTATGAGAGCACCGCACGCATAGCATAATACAGACATAGCATGCATAAGCATGTATGCACCTATCTTGTATCGGTACTTGCTTCTGCGAATGCTTTCATATTCACATCATTGATCATCATCTTCACACCATCAATGACGAATGCGCACGCGAGAGACTCTGAGTGCCAACGATCGACCTGTTAGTACGGCCTGACATGTACGACCTGACAGCAGGTTAGCGCAGCCACACATACAGACGATCCAGTCGACCCGGGTTCAAATCCGCCTGCCAGCTCCTCGGGTGTTTGAGGAGTGATGAAATGGGAGGTGGCCCCCCATCATATGGACGGTGTAGGACGTGATAATATCAACTTGCGAGCTGACCAGGAACTAAGTTGATGCGCCGTTGATCCGCTAGATTTGGTTGGATGCTGGTGGTGAGTTGCCGAACCCAACGAATACATTCTGAAGTCGGATGGGGTGACGGATTAGGGTGCCCCTCTAGCAGGGGAGAGCAGGGACTGCCCCGGGAAAGGGGGCCGCTGGCGAAGTTAACCACCCTGTAACAACATACATACAGACACACACACACACACAAGTGACATGATGGCAGTTCTGTCGTGCTATACATATAGGAGCAGAAAAACTTGTATTACCCTACACAAGTCATCAAATATGTGCATGTATCAGTAGCAGCAAAGTGACGAAGAGAGCGAAGGAGTCCTCCGGGCTTAGTTACCAAGCCATTGCTTGACAGAATGGTAATGCAGCATAAGGCAGTTCGGATCCCAACAAGTCATGTGCTCACAGCGGATGCACTCGTCGAGTACCCATTATCATTATCACCAATAAATATTAGTGCAAGCTGCGACGGAGAGCTGGGACAAGTCGGGTGTCGGCTTCCTCGAAGCCGGAAAAAGGGCGGGCCCCCCCTGCATCCGTACAGGCCGGTAGCTAGCGCGGCACGTGTGACAATTGATGGGTAGTGTCAACGCGGTGGGAGATGTGGTTTGTTGCGGCAGTGCTGATGGTGTGAGAGCTAAGCTTGCGGAATCGTCAGCACCGCCTGCGGGCTCCACGCGAATCGCATCCATCCGGCCGGGTGCATGCCGCATGGACAGTGCGGCAGACCGCAAGTCGGAATGCCCGTGCGGGCAAATGGTAACGAAAGCTGGGTGCATTTCGGTGCTGTCTGTGATGTTTATCCCCGAAGCGCCAGCGGCCTTAGCAATCCGCCCCACAGCCGCGGGCTTCATCGGGGCACACCGCAGTACAGTAGCTTTTAGTCACAAGCCGCCAGCTTGGCTTGGTAGTAAAACAACCCGACTCCGAAACCCATCACCTCCCAACACCAACCCATTGTGAAAGTTGCAGTAGTGGCCGATAGTAATGGCAGTTACCTGTGTTGCACCGTTAAAAAACCCCAAGGACCTCGAGGGCCCACGCCGGGTGAGCGTCAACTGCTGGATTGCGGCAATCCAGGAATTGCCTTGGGTGGGTGGAGGGAAAACTAGAGGTCTCGTCAAGGCAACGGCAATTAAAGAACCAATGCGCCTGTGGGACACAAGTAAAAGCTTGGCGTTCCCTTCCGTACAATGGTCCGGCACATGCATGCACGCATTCGCCCTACCCGCCTATCTCTACACTATATACTTCGCTTCGAGAAGTCGAAGCGTATTACCTGTTCGACATGGATGCATGATGAGTGATGCGTGTCTAACATAATGTGCATAACATCACAAGACATCGCTTTTTGAAACCAGAGCAACCATTTTAACGAGCGAGGATTGTCAACCAGCAGCAGTTAGCAACGTATAAAACGAACACCACTGCATTTATTGCGTCGACAAGTCCGATTCCAGGAACCAGCAAGGCTGCGGCCAGCAAGACATGATCAACTAACGAGGCCACGCAAACAAAGGAGCAAGCGATAACTTCGGCCTGGATATCACATGTAGGAAAGCACGTATCAATTAATGCTTTAAAGCTTTTTACCCACTAATTGCTTTACCTGAAGATGCAAGCAGGTGAGGTTAAATACTCACACAACGCATGTTGTTGCTGTTGTTGCAGAGTGGAAGGCTTCTGGACCTTTTGGACACATTTTGAATTGTCGCCTAGGATTGAACACCCTACAGCGCCATCCACCCTTACCACACTGTACTACGCCAAACGAACAGCAAGTTCAAGGCGGTTGATCCTGCCTACTTGGACTCTCCTCCTCCTCCTCCGCCTCCCCCTCCTGCCTCCCACATCCATTCACCCGAACATCCGCAGAGACAGAGGGTTCAGCAATCGCCACCAATCCAGCGTGGTGCGAATCTCAGTCCTTCCATGCCGGTCTCGGTCAGTGCCTCAACATCTCGGTAGCTAGCCACCATCCCACGTGCACGTTACAGACAACAATGGAAGTCTACCCAGGAATCGAACACAGGACCGTAATACGCACTAGGCTGAGCATGCCGCCTCATGCCCATGCCAACGCGTGCTCATGCTCATGCTCGTGCCAACGCGTGCTCATGCTCATGCTCGTGCCAACGCGTGCTCATGCTCATGCCCATGCCAACGCGTGCTCATGCTCATGCTCGCGCCAACGCATGCTCATGCTCATGCTCGTGCCAACGCGTGCTCATGCTCATGCCAACGCGTGCTCATGCTCATGCCCATGCCAACGCGTGCTCATGCTCATGCTCGTGCCAACGCATGCTCATGCTCATGCCAACGCATGCTCATGCTCATGCCAACGCATGCTCATGCCCATGCCAACGCATGCTCATGCCCATGCCAACGCATGCTCATGCCCATGCCAACGCATGCTCATGCCCATGCCAACGCATGCTCATGCTCATGCTCATGGTAACGCATGCTTATGCTCATGGTAACGCATGCTCATGCTCATGCTCATGGTAACGCATGCTCATGCTCATGCCCATGGTAACGCATGCTCACAACGCATGCACATGCCAGGTTATGAATATGGAGAAATGTCCCGCAAAATGAAAGATCCTTACGCCAGATTGTAGATCATGCACGCACACACACACACACACACACAAATCACGGCGACCACATCCCCAAAGCCTCTGAACATGCATGTTCACAACACGGCAGGTGGCAAACCCATGCCCCACTCCTCTGCGCCTACCAAAAGCCCAAGCTACTTCATCTCCCTGATGTATCGCAATGACCTCTGAGGGCTCGGGCGCGCGTGTTCATATCCTTAGGGTTTGCTTGTCGCTAAGTAAAATTTAAATCGGAGGCAGCAATTTTGGATATGCACCTGGATGGCCGGATGGGTGGGTGAAAGGGTGGATGGGTTCGTTCGGGACGATTGGATCAGATAGAGCAATTCACAACCGCGTTCATCACTACATCCCACCTATTACCGCTTTCACTCGGAACCGCTTCGCACACCCCGGCAGCGGGAACCATTACCGCTCATTAGGCATGGCAAGAGAAGTCCATGTCGTTGTTTTCTGCACAAAAATAGCTGGCTACCCCGTTAAAGTTAATGATGATGGCCTCCCGCGTACCCGCATCAATACCAATACAACGTCCATGGCCCCCCCGGCTTTTACGGACACACCCGCAATTGTGTGCGGAACTTGTAACTTGTAACTTGTTAAGGTGATAAAAATTCCTTCCACGATGGGGCGAGTCTCCAAGCAAGCCTTCTATATTCTTCCTTTGGCCGTAAGCAACCCCAGTGATGCTCTAGGAACACAAGCCGGTTTCCACAGGAGTGGATACATATGTGAGTGTCCACAGAGGCCACAGTAATCTGACCGCAAGCGCAGGGATTCCAAATAGCAGGACGCATGTATACGGATGATACATACGGAAACAACGCAACCAGGCGGCCCCCAGCGCTCTCAATCGCACATACATGTCATGCAGCCAAAGCCGCCAAGTAACGAGGGAAAATGATTAAGGAAGGTAGGGAGACCGGAAGAACATACACACGCACACAGAAATGGGGCATCATTGAAGATTCGAGCTATTTAGAAACGAGCTGGCCTTTCAATTGTCTTGTGAACAAAATAATAACTGCTTCGATGGCCATGTCCGCCTCCTACATGGTGCCATGCAGGCAATGAAACCCGCGACAGCGGCGGTAACCCCCCCGAAGCTCTTTCCAGCAGCCCGAGGCACTGTTTTGGCCAGAAGGGGCAGCTGCCCCGCCCGCCCGCCCGCCCGCCCTGCTGACTTAGGGACGCTCCCGGCAGTGCCGACATCTCCATGTCCTTCGGATTTCCTGCTCTTGCCAAGAGTGTGCACACAAATCACACACACAAACACGCACACACACGCACAAATACACACGTACATGCACACACGCACATACATACACACATACATACACACATGCATACACACACTCTCGAAGGAGGTAACTATCCAGATACGATTAAGACATGCATTTCTACCCGGATGCGTTTCCATACTTAGAAAATAATAGTAGAGCTAATTGAACAACTTACACATACGTGCAACAGAAATACGCATACATAACTAAAGGTTATCTTAACAGTAACAATGGAAACCGAGGTTAACTTTTTGCGACGAAACGAAAATTTATTTCAATTGCTTGAAGGTACCCTTTGTAACGTATGATGATTTTTCACAAAAACGTGTGCATGCCACGTGCATTAAGAAAACGCAGCAAAGTGCACAAACACCGAATCTGTATGCGAATGTGCACATCCATATGCACAGGCCGACGGCCACCCCAGGCACTGCACCAAAGGCAAAGCGATGTCGCACATACGAGCTCGCAAGGAAAGGAAAGCATACAAAGCCACGTGATAGCAATAATACAGATGCTACACAAATGCACGCGGACTAGGAAAATGCATAGCCAAGCAACTATCTGGTTGCCTCAGGTACTGGTTATTCATGTGTGCTGTTAGTTAGTTAGTTAATTAGGTGGGCGGACTACGAAGTTGTTGTGCGGCAAACTCATGCAACCTCTGCCCTGAACGTCGGCAGTCATCTGTACTCGGTTTCCCATAGCCCCTCGCCCCTGCCGGAGTCCCCAGATAGCCCCATGGAGGCCAAGAACGGGGGTGACCTTGTTCCAGGATGCTCAGCCATTACTGGCTTTGCTTGCGTCTTTCCGGCAGCGCTCAGGTTTGCCAAGTCCACCACCATGAGCGAGGCGCCATTGCCCCCGCTCCTGCCTTCTCCTCCGTCTCCTCCTCCTTGCAGTGGAACTGGTTGGTCCATCTCCGCACTACTGTCTGGCCTGTTGCTACCAGAGCCTGACAATGGACCGCTGGTAGCGGTATAAAAAGCTGTAATGACATCCGCACTTTTAGGGGCGGGGACCACAGTTGGACCACTCTCTTTGCCATCGTCAAGTTTGTGCAGAGGGTCCGTTTCCGCCTCCAGCACGGCAAGGATAGACGTCAGCTCGTTGGCCACCTCCGCAGCCGCCGGTCGCCTTTGCGGGTCGTAATCCCAACAGCCACTCATCAGTGCTCGCAACCTTGTGGAGCAGCGAGAAGGCGGCAGACAGTCCAGTGGAAGGCGCTGGTGGTAGAAGGTCACCTGGTCAGATGGTGAGTGGGTAAGTGGTGATTGAGCTGGTGCGTTGGGTTAGGAATGGGCGTGGTGCTCGCTCCCCCGAGCGCGAGTGGGAGTTTCCCGCCCAGCAGCAGATGGAGGCGGACTGAACCGCGGTGCCATCCATTTACGCGTATTTATAAACTTGCGTGGTTCAAATCAAAGTCAAGCTCTTTTTACGACTTTACTTATCTAATTAAACAATTCAGAGGTAGAAATAAATTCCAACAAGTTTTCATTAAACATAATCAAAATGTTAATGTCAGAGAGCTAAAGGGATAAATATCTTTGTTATGCCAACTCTTCGAGCCATGACTCCCTAAGACTAAGGTAATCCAGTAACTTATGACCTGCCTTGCCAAAAGGTCATAACGGAGGTTGTTATTCTCCTTATACACGCAAGTTAACGTTTTTCTGTAGGTGGCACCTAGTTTTCCAACCCAAGCATGCACCCACCATCAGGCCAATTCGCACGGGATCCACGCCTGCCCACGGTCGCTGTCCAGAGAGCATCTCCCACAGCAGCACACCCAGCGAGTAAATATCCTGTATGGAGGTTGAATGCGTGGCTCTGTTTGGAGTATCCATAATTAAAGACGCATTTCGCTAAGGAAATTTACACATACACACATGCATACATACACGCCATGGAGTTTGGCAGGTGCAGCTGCGGCCGGCTGAAACGAGGCAGGAACGGGCAGCTTAAGAACAGCAGGTGCAAGCGCAGGGGCCCCGGCAGCGGCAGGTCACGGACTAATTTCACCTGGCCGACGGGTAAGGAAGTCAGAAGATATCCGCACCGAACGGATATCGCCAGGTTACGAGGAACAGTTAGTTGCAAGGCAGGGCCCGCACAGCATGGGGACCTGGCAGCAGCGCCAGCGGGCACGGTGGCGGTGGCGGCGGCGGTGGCGGTGCGGGCAACAATCCCGGGGAGGAGCGGCGCCCCCCATTGTGAAGGAATTGGGACGTGTCTGCTTGCGATTGTTCGTAGCGCTGAAGCCTACAGCTTATGCAATGTCGTCCTGGCAGAAGCTCAAAGCAGATGACAATCAGGCGGAGATAGATGCACGCAGAAGCAGAAGCGAATGACAGCATTGCCGAGAGCCTCCCGCATGGGGAAGGTCCGGCGAAGGGCCGCCAGGACGACGGGTCGATCTGCTGTTGGAGATTTACCGATGCATCCGCCGATATCTACTCCTCGCTCATCATTCCTTAACGGTCTGATTTTCTGCATGCAGCCTGAGTCTGTACGGTATTTGTCCAGAAACTATGGAAAATATGCCGTACCGCCTTGTGTGTGATGACGTCGTTGTAGATATTAAAGCATTCCTGCAGGCGTAAGGAAGAAAACAAAGCGAGGAGAATGTAGTTTAGATATTTAGGTTGGCAATGCAAACGAATTACCCAAACAGTGACTGAAACCAGTCCGTGTCTCGCAGGTCGCAGGCTTCTTTGACGTGGTTGCAGCTTCAGCAATCCAAACGCTGTTAGTTCGCCGTTAGGCGTTGATATGTTCTGTGTGTGTGTGTCTGTCTGTCTGTCTGTCTGTCTGTCTGCCTGTCTGTCTGTGTCTGCAGTTTAGGGGAATTTCGACTTACAGGCAGCTAAAACAAACATCAACATACTTTGAGCTAAAATACAACTTAATTTAAATACCAAGTAACTACAAAATACTGGATTGGTCACACACAGCCAAACTGCTCAGACAGCGGGCGATCACCCCCCCCCAACTGCTCAGTCCATTCGGCAGCCAAGATTTAGACAGCCCTATTCCTGTACTGCTGTAGCATAACGGCTACACGGTGCCTGTTAAGAACTACGCCAATATCTAGCGGATATGAAACCCTTTGGAAACTGTCCTAGGGAAATATTAGTACCGAAACAACAGCCTGGCACCTTCGGACCAGCAGCAACAACTGAAACCCACGTATGTATGTACATATCGAAATTGTATTGGATCGAACCAACATGCTTGCTGTACATGTACTCGATGGTGACGACATGCATACATAGACATGTGCCGTACATAATCAATCACTACGATAATCCATTCCAAGGATCATTTCCAGTAATAAGGCCCAAGTGTGTACACTCTGACGTACCGGTGCCATGTACGGAGGCTGTAAGTACGGCAATCCGTACATTCGTCCATAGCCAGGTTTTGCACAAAGTGGAGCAGAAGGCCAAAGCAAGAAGCGGGTGAGGGTGGAGACGTGCAAATTGTTAGGGCAATGGATGGGGGTACTGCACGCTGTGGGGCTCATACAGAAGCATTGCAAGCATGTAATACTCAGATTTACACAAGCAGCATGCCAGCAGCCAGTTAACACAGTGACGGCGGTGCCTCTCCGAGTCAATGCCTCAGTCAGTACCAAACAGATGGCGTCTAATGGCACACTAATGGCATCTTATTATGATGGCAAGCGGGTGGTGAGTGTCAGTGGATTACTAAGGGCCTCAAACACCACTCCAATACCCAATAGGTTCAGTCACTCGCAAATTTAAAGTTAAAGGCAATTACGTACACATATACACACATGTGGATGCAGTGCTAGCCGGGTAAAATTATTAAAAGTAACGCGCAAACACCTCTTGCAAGATCCTCTAACAGCCTGACGTGTATTGAGTGGATGCATCCATATGGTTAGTTAAGGGCCATTCCTGCTGTTTCTGTTTCTGCTTCTGTTTCTGTTTCAATTTCGGTAACCCGGCTCGCTCCCCACCTCCCACGGAAGCAAGCACACCTTACCTGCCTGCAGGTACCCCTCCGTCTGTACGACCCCTAAGCGGTACGGCAACTACTCAAGAAAACTTAACCGACATCAAGCTCTAACAGTAAGTAGGACAAGCAACCAGCCGGCACCGTGGCGTCTAACGCTTGTTGGATCACATCAAACACCAAGAAGTAAACCATATAACCTAACGGACCAAGAAAAGCATGTAACGACTCCAACGTTCCTTTGAGTTTATCACTAGCTCGATATCATGCGTACTAACGCACGCACTCGGGGTCATGTGGGTCGATATTAAACACAAACTCACGGTGCCTGCATCAGGGTGCCGGGTTGCGACCACCGTGCTCCATAGTCGAGCAAGCCCAAAGTCCTGATGGATGCAGAAGGCACGAAGGGCACGAAGATGTCTTATTAAGGAAATTTATAATTCAACGGGTTCTGTACACGGTCCAAATGGAACGGCCAGAAAAGCCACGCTGACAGCTGGCTGCCGCGGTATGGGCCGGAGGCACATGGGGGGGTTGACAGGGCGGGCGGCGGAGCGGGGCGAGGGCATAGGGAGCGAAAAGAGCGGGAGAGGGGAGGCAGCCGACAACGGCCGACGTCACAACCCCAACGCGCCCCGAGGCAATATTATAGGGCATTATTGCCGTTGCGACTCACTACCCCTCATTTTCAACTTACCGACAGCTTGACGACGGGTTTGTCGCTATATGGGTCGTTCACGAGCACGTTGGCAGGCTGAGGGCAAGGAGAAGGTGCGGTCAGTGGGAATGAAAATCCTCACAAACAGAAGAAATGCCTAAGTGCATGCACGATCCGTGGTGTGAGGGAAAGGGCTCAGCATTTAAATGTGAGCTTGTGATCCTTCATCTCGTCAACCAGCCATTTGTAGTATCCTGTATCACGGGATCTGACATCTGCTGATCGGTATTTCTCTGTACTCTTAATACAACACCATCACGCACCCACGCTTTGCCTGCCTGTGCGTGTACACACATGTACACACATGTACACACATGTACACACATGTGCACACACGTACACACATGTACACACACGTACGCACATGTACACACATGTGCACACACGTACACACATGTACACACATGTGCACACATGTGCACACACGTACACACATGTACACACACGTACGCACATGTACACACACGTACGCACATGTACACACACGTACGCACATGTACACACATGTACACACACGTACACACATGTACACACATGTGCACACATGTACACACACGTTGTAGCAGCTGACCGCTGAAAAGGTCTCTCGAGTTGCTGGCGGTCGCGCTCTGCGCGTATTTATAGCGCCGTACTGTGTACCGGCTGCTACACACGTACACACATGTACACACACGTACACACATGTACACACACGTACACACATGTACACACATGTACACACATGTGCACACATGTATACACACGTACACACATGTGCACACATGTACACACACGTACACACATGTACACACATGTGCACACATGTACACACATGTACACACATATACACACATGTGCACACATGTGCACACATGTGCACACATGTACACACATGTACACACATGTACACACACTGTACACACATGTACACACATGTACACACGTGTACACACACGTACACACATGTAATAATAATAATAATAATAATAATAATAGTACGCCGGCCGGGGCCTGGCGTGTGTTAAGGGGGTGGGGAACTGAGGGGCGGCATAGCCGCTCCTGTATGCCCGCACCACCGTGGGAAACCGTTCGGGTTGTACCTGTTACTTGACTGTACCCTCCATTACTCGCCGCGCCCGGATAATCGTGCCCGCTGCTTCGATTGTTTGCCGGTGGAGGTGCAGGCAGGTCTTCTGGGCCTGCTCAGCAGACGAGCCGAGTCTGCATAGTAGCGGTTTTAGTGTGTTGGTTAGAGTCCCAGTACTTCCCAGGGTGACAATTTGCGCCTCGGTGTAGTGCACCGTCCAGCCTGCTTTCGTGAGTTCCTCTGTTAGCCGTGCATGCTGTGCGGTTTTCTGTTCGAGTTTGTCGGAGTGCTGCAGGTCACTGGTGTAGCCCACTTCAACAATGTAAACATCGTGTTTGGATTTGCACTCCGGCCCCTGGTACCGTTTGCGCTTGGTTCTGTGCGCGGGGAGGTCGGGGATGAACAGGATGTCTGGGCGGAGGCGGCGGATTTCTTCGTCCGCTAAGTGTGGCAGCATCCATTTGGGGACGCGCGTCCCACTGCAGTACGGCGGGAGATCCTCTTCTTTACCGGCGTCCATAATCATGATGCCACCACCGTGGTGGCCCTCGTTGACGCAGTCGGCAATAGTGCGCGTCGCTTGGTTATGCCGGTTGATGTACATGCCCTTCATGGTTGGGTGGGGGCACCCGCCGAGTATGTGGGCTCCTGAGTCGGGTGTGGGGCCGGTCGGGCCGCAGCTGCGGCAGATAGGGCAGTTGCCGTCTCCGCCTCGTCCGTAAAGTTTCTTTAGTTTAGCATTAAATAGCAGCCCGTATCGAGCTTTCAGTACTTGCAGTTTGAGCCAGTGTGACATCTTTACGTTACTGAGGAAGGAATTGCTAGATTTGGGGTCTAACTTCGAGGCGGTGTTACGCCATTTTTCAGTTAGTATTGTGTCGTTGGTATAGCCTGCGAAGGTATCTTGCTAGAGACGCTTATAAAGGCCTTTGTTCAGGTCATTAACGTAAAGACCAGTGTCGCGTTGTTTCAGCCAGAACACTTTATCGAACGGGGCATTGTCGGCCTTTTCGGTAAATGTTGCTGGGTTCTCACCTCGTGCGACAGATGTTGCTCCTTTGTCAGCTTTGTCATTACCATCAAGGCCTGTGTGCGATTTCACTTTCAGGAAGTGAACGGTTATGTTCTGTTGGGCGCATTCGTACAGTAGGTCGGCGATGTCCATTAGTAAGGCTTTGTGCTTGGAAATATGCAGTTTACTCGGATCGTTTACTGCTCTTTTGATAAGATCCAGTGAGGCTTGCGAGTCAGTGGCAATTGTTAAGGTGATGTTCACCGCCCTTTGGGTTGATAGAGCTACGCGTATTGCTGCCAGCTCTGCCCGTTGAATGGTATTCGTACATCCTTCGCCCGCTGGGTCGATGTGCAGCGTTTTTCCGGTGGGTCCACAGTATGCCGCCGCACCCAGCTTGTTCTGGCCGTCGTTTTCAGCCGATTTAATACAGCTACCGTCGGTCCAGATGATAGTGTGTGGGTCCATCCTGAGTGGCACATGTCCGGGGAAAGCTGCTGTCAGGCGCTGCTGGAGCGTCTGTCCGTCCGAGTGGGGGACTGTGGCGGTTGGTCTTGGTCTGGGCGGCTTTGAGGCATTCATCTTGCGCATGACCTGAGCGACTTTGTTTGGGTAGGGTCGTTGGGTGCCGACGCAGTGAGTACCCGCGGACATGTCCCGCAGTCGCACGTATACACACGTACGCACATGTACACACATGTACACACATGTGCACACATGTGCACACATGTGCACACATGTACACACATGTACACACATGTGCACACATGTGCACACATGTACACACATGTACACACATGTGCACACATGTGCACACATGTACACACACGTACGCACATGTAGACACATGTGCACACATGTACACACACGTACGCACATGTACACACATGTGCACACATGTACACACACGTACGCACACGTACACACATGTGCACACATGTGCACACATGTACACACACGTACACACATGTACACACATGTACACACATGTGCACACATGTACACACACGTACACACATGTACACACATGTACACACTAGTGCACACATGTGCACACACGTACACACATGTACACACATGTGCACACATGTACACACACGTACACACATGTACACACATGTGCACACATGTACACACACGTACACACATGTACACACATGTACACACATGTACACACATGTGCACACATGTGCACACATGTACACACATGTACACACATGTACACACATGTACACACATGTACACACATGTGCACACATGTACACACACGTACACACATGTACACACATGTACACACTAGTGCACACATGTGCACACACGTACACACATGTACACACACGTACACACATGTACACACATGTACACACATGTGCACACATGTACACACACGTACACACATGTACACACATGTACACACTAGTGCACACATGTGCACACACGTACACACATGTACACACATGTGCACACATGTACACACACGTACACACATGTACACACATGTACACACATGTACACACATGTACACACATGTACACACATGTACACACATGTACACACATGTGCACACATGTGCACACATGTACACACATGTACACACACGTACACACATGTACACACATGTACACACATGTGCACACATGTACACACACGTACACACATGTACACACATGTACACACATGTACACACACATATGTACACACACATATGTACACACACATGTACACACATGTACACGTCTGCTTACCTTGAGGTCCCTGTGTGTGATGGTCGGGTGCAGGTATGCGAGGGCCCGGCAGATGCAGATCGCCACGTGAAGTACCTACATACGCCATACATGGTATGACATTTAGTTCGGGGCCTGAATGGTTGTCGGGTCAGCTAGTTCATGCGGATACTTGTTGCACTGCTCACACGCGGGATATTTATCAGCAGGTGGCGGTTGGTTGCAGACAGGCCCCCCTTTGAGCAACCGGGTGATGTGCAGCTGCCGACCTTAACTACATTTCATCATTAACATCATTCAGTTACTTGCTGGTTAATCTAGGATTGATTCATTCATGGTTGGGTGCATGACGTGCAGATGGCTCGACTAACATATGCATGTATCCACGTACTTTTGGCAACGGCATAAGCGCAGCATTATAGCTGCTATCGTTCCTGGATGCCGTACAACCATCCGGCTGAGTTTTGTTTATCAAGTTGCCCGTTTTGCTGTAAATCACATGCTCCAGGGAGGCCTCCATGAGCTCCATCACGAGGCACAACCGTGGCGGGGTCGCACACGCAGCCAGCAGGCGAACCACGTTGGGGTGTGAGCATCGGCCAAGCACCTGGGCAGATGAACATACATATGATTGTAAGCAAGCAGCTAGCCTTAAAAACAGCTACAACTCCCTGCATTAAGCGAAAATGCCCGCGCTAATCCATGATGCACGGCGTCCCCTGTCTGCTGCAGCATATGTCAACCTAGCTAACTCATGACTTGATCTTGATCTGCAGAAGTAATAACGCAATTTCATTCAACTAGCACTGCCATATTAAGTGCACTTTGCACTTAATATGGCAGGCAAAGATGGCTTGTCGTGCTTCTGTATGTAGGGGATCCCCTAGCAGCATCCCGATGCTGCTTGAACGTTACCTATCGTTTTGCAGCCGGCTGACCCTGACCACTACTCAGCCTCAATCACCAGCAGCACAAGCAGGACAACCAGCAGCTACAACAATGTTTACATCACGCTAACTACTCCGTCCGCAGCTTGCTAAACCTGATGATGTGCTAATGATGTGCATCCTTATGACGCTGCGTAACTACTCTTACCTGCACCTCCTGCAAAAAGCTGGCGACTAATTTGTCCCACTGGCCTTCTACTTTCAGTCTCATTGCTCCGCCTGCTGCTGCACATGCTCCGTTGCTTCCAGGATTGGACGATACGGCGTCTGCCGCGCCAAGAACAGCGGCTGATGGAAGCTTATGACCGTGGCCCAGCATTTCCGCATCCGCCGCCATGATCTTGACAGCCACCCGCTTTCCCAGGTATAGCCCCTCCACAACACGGCCAAATGCGCCACGGCCGCGGACTACAGGAAGCATCGTCACCTCGGCCACCGAAATCTTATTACCTTCACTGCTGCTGGTCACACCACCTGTGCCACTCTCTAACTCTCTACAGGCTATAGCCAGGCCACCGGTGTCGGCGGCACGGGCTTTCCTCCTGTCCAAATCGTCACATTCAACATGGCCTGCTGCTGCCGCAGGAGCTGGATCGGTGAGCGAATCATCCAGGCCACTGAGGCCGCCGCCTCCTTGCGCAGCTGGACCTGCCTCCATTATTGCTGGTAACGCAGGTGGTCCGGGTGGCGCTTTGCTGAAGTCGCAGCAGGAGCTCGAGCTGGTCTTCGTTGGCGTATCCTTAAGGCTGATATTGAGATCCAAGCCAACACGAGGAGGGGTGAGCAGCGTAATCGGCACTTCCGTGTCTGCGAGCCAGCAAGGGTTGTTTGAGGTCCCAGTATATAGAGCTGTTGCTCCGGCTGCCATAATCACCGTGGCATCCTCTTTGGTGGAGCTGCACGAAGACGACCTGCATGGGTGTCGTACAGGTGTCGTACAGGTCGCGAAAGGAACAGTTAGATACATAGATACAGACATCTAACAGCATCCAAGAATGCATGAAAACTGAGTCGGCATGTCATGTACGAATGTCTACCTGTTTCCATGTCTGATGGGATACTGTGATCTGTGCGTGCATGTACCAGCTACTACTACAGTGTATTACACCTCTATTGTGTTACCCAGAGAAGTGTAACGATACGGTTACAATGTATACGCATATGCCAGATACTACTGCCAGTAAATCACGTATGCCACACCGGTAGTAGCTGACCGCTGAAAAGGCCGCTGAAAAGGCCTCTTAAGATGCTGGCGGAGCACCTTAGCGCGCATTTATAGACGATATGTGTGCCGTACTATGTACAGCTACGTAGCTGTATACTACACGTGCAAGACACGAACCCTTTGAACCCTTGGAACATATGGCGGCCTCCTGGCTTTGAAGGAACGGCCCCCCATGCGGCACTTGTAACGTGTAACCTGATAACATCCGCAACCCCTCCATTTCCTGTCATGACAGGACCAAAAACAGGACCAAACAGAGCCCCGGAGGAAAAGCAGGTCACATATACCTGCTGGGTTTGTTTGTATTGCAGTCGCCCTCATCAGACGCCTTGTCACCTCTGACCCTTTGTTGCCGCTGCGGTGGCGGCTGATGATGATGATGATTGCTAGCGGGCACCGCGGGCGCACCTGTATCAGTCGTGCTATTAAGAGTTTTGTCAGGACAAGGATCTATCTTTATCTTCATGAAGCAAGAACCACTGGCTGCTGCTGCTGCTGCTGCTGCTGCTTCACCGCCACTACTTCTACTGGTGCTCCAACGCTGCCAGCGCCTTCGGAACATCGCTGTAGCTAACAGCACAGCCAACAGCAGAATGATTGCCCCTGCATGTATGCCAGCCACGTCATTTAAATGTGTGTAGGATGTGAGCTAGCATACCATATATACTTTGTACGATAAAACAGAGCGGCATGTGCATCTCTGTGTTTGCAAATATTGCAACTGCGTGGTGTGTCTGTCTGTCTGTCTGTCTGTCTGTCTGTCTGCCTATACATGTGCTCGTTTTTGTTAGTAAGAACCGTCCAGCTCCAAATTGGCAGCTTATGCATGTCAAAAACTGGCAATATCGTCCAAGAGTACTACCGTGCACTTCACGTTTGCAGGCACACCACATACATACATACATACATGCATGCGTGTGATATCCTGTAGGGCATATCACGGGATCTGCATCTGCTGATCGGTACTTTTCTGAAGTCTGGCGTGATGTAACAATATCCACTGACCTGCCACAGCACCGCAAACCGCCCCGGCTAGCTGGCCTGGGTGTAGAGACGATGGTGACAGCAATGGTGATGATTGTGCGGCGGCCATCGGGTTCGCACCCAGTGGCGATGACAGCGGTGGCGATGTGGATGCAGTCCTCGGTGGGCTGCTGTTTCCATTGCTGGTAGCAGTAGCACCTCCGGCAGTCTCCCGGACAAGGCTGAGCAGGCAATAGTAGGGGTTGAATTGCTCTAAGCACGCCACATCGATGACACGCTGACAGAACGTGGTGAGGTTGCGTGCTATCATGGTGATGTTGTTGGGGGCCAAGAGCCCCGCTTGGTTATCTGAATCCTGGCCGACACCAACGGCATCCGTTACAAAGCCCCGGTCCAACCAGCAACGCTCCAGGATCGGTGCAGATGTGTCGTTTTTGCAGCCGTCCTGTATCCATACATGTATTTATGTAGCAATTAGGGTGGGTGGGTGTTACATGGTCGTGGGGTGTGTTCCCCGTACCTGCAAACCGCCCAATACGAGCTGACAGCTCAAGGGCTGCCAGATCGCCTATAAGCACCATCCGACCTCGCACTTAGGTGTATATATACTGGTGCGGTTGCAAACAGGCGATTCGCGGATGAGCACGTGCAGTGCATGTATACGCATTCTTGTAGGTGCAGCAGCTACATTCCAAAGTCGCGGCATGGAGGGTGCTGTACGGTAATGCAGCCACTGCGTCAGATAATGGTTGTATGTTCCATATATAATCGATAGAACCTCCTCCATTTCCGGATGTGAGCACAGCATGCATGCATCACGCTCCATATTTAGTGGTGGCCTTCGGTAACGCACAGCGGTGTTACAATCTACCTCGCAGGCAAGCCATGCATGACGTAGCAGCTCATCATGGTGATGGCAGTCTGGGATATTATTGCACGCATGCAAAAAACATGCCAGTCGTATTCATGTTACTCTTGCGGAACCCACAAGCAACGGCTGTGAAAAGATGCATTTTTAACTTATTATACATGGCACCTAACTGCCTGCATGGATGGATGTACATGCCCAGCAATTTCCCTCAACCAATGTGTAACACCAGGCAAAGAGTACTCATGGAGATGCCAAGGGAGCTGAACCCTTCTTACATTCCTCCCCCCCTCGAGCGAACGTCCTCGGGCGCCCCCGGGCATATCCCGTAGGATTTTGGTTATTTGAGATCCCGTAGGATTGCGAGTTTGGATACTATTGTGACATTTCGTCAGTCCCCGCCTGAGATGGAGGACTTTGTTTGCACTCAGCTGGCAAACTTCTCGCCCACCCGGGCATCCACCTTTGGGGTAAGAGTATGCTGCATCGTGCCTGGTGTGCAGTATGTTCGTAACCGGATTCGATCCGGGGACATCCCATCTCCAAGCAATTCGCACCAATGTAACCAGGCAAAGGTTACTCAGGGAGATGCCAAGGCGACATGAACCCTTCTGACACAGTATGCCCAGGACCCACCCACCCACCCACCCAGCCACGTACCTGCGACACGGATACGTTGACCAATTGCTTCCCCGGATAGTCTGGCGGGCGCTGAAGCCCGTCCCAGTTGCGCTGTCTCTCGTCACGTGGCAGACATCCCACTGCATGTGTATGCGGTACATGTATGCACAGGTTGCATACAAGGATGTTGAGACAATGAATACGCCTACACATGTAGTATCCTAGGCCGCTGAAAAGGCCTCTCGAGATGCTAGTGAAGCGCTCCGCGCGTATTTGTAGTTGCTAAGTGTGCCGTACTGTGTACCAGCTACTACATTCCTCCTACCCCCGGGCAGTCATGTGCCGCTACAATGGTAGTCGTCCATCCAGATTTCCACCATTTGTGATTTATCGGAATCGAATTGACGACTTCAGGATCGTAAACATGTACGAGGTCTCGATACCAAAAATAGCAGCTGGCCGCTGATGCTATAAAGAAGTTCGCGTGCATATGTAGTTGATACGTGTGCCGTACTGTGTACCAGCTACTCACTACACAGCAGGCTATCACTGAGTGTGAGTGGCGCATCACAATAGCTATCCAACACACCGTTTGCTCACCTACCTACTCCACCTATAACCGACCCGCGTTCAGTAATAACACCCACGTACCCAGGGCAATGATCATCCCTCCAACACGACTACATGTTCACCGAGCATAACACGGATATACCAGCAGGGATACCATATACCATGCATACACGGATGCATACACGCAGGAGCCGGAGAACTGAACTTACCGGCAATCCAGATGCAGGGTGGTCCCAGAATGAGGGTGGAACGCGAATTACTGTCTGTCGGAGCCAAGATGTCCAAGCCTAAATGCACGATATGACACATACATATGAGTCGACACGGCGTATTACCACGGCGACGGGCAACACGACATGGAACTGCAGGGTACTATGAGAATGTGTTATATCACGACTTCAGAAAAGCACCGATCGGCGGATGCAGATTCCGTGATGATATGCCCTCCGGGATACTACACACGTTTATCCCGCCACTAACAGTAGAGGCGTCCTCGACTTAAGAGGCCAACAGGGGCCCTGGCAGCATCCACAGGGTAATTAGGGGCCGCGGGGCCGGCCACCTCCCGCTCAGAATAAACCGCTTCAGCCGAAGATTGAACCCATAATGAGGCTGTAGGCACGGTGTAGAGCTCTACAGATGCATAGCAAGGACAGCTCTACACACGCCCGCATGTACACGTGCACCGCACCTGGTGCACGGAGCATGTTATCTGTCCGGCCCCCATGCAGGGCAACATTTCGAAACGACAGCGTCACTCCACCCGCCAGTTTCACCTACATGGCGACATTACATGTGAGCAAGGTACGTAACACCGGTGTTTGGATGAAGACACAGTCGTAAGTACATATGTACGTATGTACATGCTACAATATCTAGAGATAAGAGTAATGTCGTGCGCATGCATATATTTAAAATAAAGAGATATAAGCAGGAAATGTACGACGATAATGTACGACGATAATGATTGGGTGTGGAGAGTAGGGCGGGGGTGGAGGAACGGATGTCTGGGCACAACCCTAAGACCCCCGGGGGCACAGCATGCATGCTGTACCCCCCTCCATATGGAGGGGGGGTTCGTCACTACGTCCCATCGATACTTCTTAAGCTGTTGGAGACCCCAATCCGCCACCATTCATCTAGCCAGCTAGTATGCCAACGCTGCATGCATGCCCGGTATACCCGGGTACGGATGTGTATGGGGCCCATACACATCCGTAACCTCATTGACACTGGGTGGATACAATGCAGGTTGCAAAGCATGCCAGCTAGCTAGCTTGCATGCATGCATGCAGGGGTGAATTGCAAGTCTGTGCATGTATATGGAGAAACAGCGTATATACTGGTTAGTAAGTAGCTAGGACGAACAAGCCCGCCCGGCGGGCCTCAGAGAGCGCATGCAATCATCTAATTCTGACTGACACGCTGCACCAATGCATCTCGGATGTGTGTTGGCTAAGGTTTTAAGGCGAACGGATTATTGTTTCAAGATATAGCTTAATTTGCACCATGGCCATCGTGCCCGCTCTCAGCCAGCCACCTACCCACCATGCACAGGCATGGCAGGCGGCTGGCGGCAGGCGGCAGGCGGCTGGCAGAGGTTAAGGCCTGACTTCTGCTCCCGGCCGACCCGGGTTCCAATCCGCCTGCCGACCTCTCGGGTGTTTGAGGAGTGATGAAATGGGAGGTGGCCCTCCCATCATATGGACGATATAGGACGTGATAAAATCAACTTGCGAGCTAACCGGGAACTAAGTTGATGCGCCGTTGATTCGCTAGATTTGGTTGAATGCTGGTGGTGAGTTGACGAACCCAACGAATACAGTCTGAAGTCGGATGGGTTGACGGATTAGGGTGCCCCTCTAGCAGGGGAGAGCAGGGACTGCCCCGGGAAAGGGGGCCGCTGGCGAAGTTAACCACCCTGTAATTGAGACACACAGCACAGCAACCTCCCATTCTGTCATCAACCACCCACCCATCCTTACCTGTCATCAACCACCCACCCAGCCTCTCTGCCGTCCACCCACCCACCCATGCAGCCAGCCTTTCTATCACCTACACACCCACCCACCCAGCCTCGTAATCGTGGGCTGCGTGCGCGGGGGAGGGAGTGGAATAGCTGGGGAGATGGGGGAGGCACGGCCCCCTTGCTGGATGGATGGATGGGTAGCTAGTGCTGGGCAGCAAGCAAGACCTGCTCAACAGGGACCTGATCATGATGCGAACGTCAAACTCGAAACAGAAGAAAACCTACCGCGGTTCACCAAACTACACGGCTAGGTGCCAATACTGGAAATACAGGACGTGCCTTTGCTTTGAGAAAATTCAGTCGAATCAGAGGCGGGTTTGGTAGAGTGCGGTCGCCCTCGATGTTTAGGTCCCGACTAATTAGGAGTGGAAGCTCCCGCACTGCCGAGCTCCATGCCGCCTCGGTGACGTCGCAGTCAGCTGAAACAATGACCTCCGTTACATCGGGATCCGCAAATGCACTCACTAGCTCCTTTGCATTCCTAACAACGAATGAATTTCCCGCCATCTAGGTAAGGAGGCGAGGGTTTAACGAATGCGCCTCGCTCGCTTCGAACGGGAGGGCTATGGACAAACTTTTGGATGCGGGCGTCGACGCCCTCATGCTAAGCAAGCTAATAGTGTGGTTTGAAGAAAATAAGGAATATCTATATTCACCACCTGTCTCTACACTGAGCGGCATGCCTATACGGTCATGACTCAATTTTCTCAGGTATAGCTCATCCGGTGGGGCGTCATAAGCTAAAAAATATCACGAAAATGAATAGATTCTTATCGTAGGAATGCGACACTTGAACGTTTTCAGTACATCTCCCTGTTGCAGTACCTTGTCCGTAGCACTTTTTTTCTCAATGCTTAGCAAAGCCGCGCAGCCGTTTTCCTTTGCAGGTGGTAGCAAAGACAAAAAATTCCAAGCTTGCTTGGATCTTGATATTAACAATGAAGCGGGCACTGGTATGGCAGGAACAGTGCAATACAGGCGCCGTTCTCGAAATAACACCGCCTTTTGAGTTTCTATGCTGTTTGTTAGGGATAAGAGTCCTTCAGTGAACACATCACTCGCTCATATCGTTACACAAGGAGAGAGAGAGAATGGATACGCAAGCAGTATATAAGCATACCGTAGCCAATCCTGATCCGATGTCGTATTGAGATAAAGGCAACCAATCAAACTACCGAAGTGTCAAGCCTGAGTGTACCTAAGAGTACTTTCCAACACTCCCACGCGCTCAGGACTTGCACACGTTCATCGCCATACAATGCTTCACAAACTTCTCAGTTGGTAAAGGCTTCGTTAAGCAATCAGCTACCATATCTTCCGACCTGCAATCTACCATCACAAGCGTACCGAGTGCTACCTGCTCCCGTACAAAATGATAACGCACAGAAATGTGCTTCGATTGCTTCGAAACAACCGGATTGCTCGCCAACCGAATTGCGCTCTGACTATCACAATTGATCTGCGTTGGCTTGAGGTCGTAGCCTAGATCGCCAAGTAGTTGTCGCAACCATAAGGCCTCCTTAGCAGCTTCCGAAACAGCCATATACTCAGCCTCCATAGTGGACGCAGCCACGCTCCGCTGAAGTTTGCTAGCCCAACTAACTGTACCACCATGAAGAGTAAAGACGTAACCAGACGTTGACCGCCGCGAGTCAGCACAACCCGCATAGTCAGCATCGCTATATCCGACCAACCTCTCATCTGCCCGTTCACCACCTAGGACTAACCCGTAATCGGATGTTCCTGCCAAATAGCGTACTACCTCCTTCGCCGCTTTCCAGTCCGACCTGCTAGGATTCGACATGTGACGCGCTAAAGCTCCCACGGCTTGTGCAATGTCAGGACGAGTACATCCAGACACGTACAACAAACTGCCAATTAACTGGCTATACGGAAAACGCTCTCGATCTAGCCGATCTTCCACTGCAGCATTAGGTAAGACGGTTCCAGGACTCATAGGTACAGACTTCGGCCGTGCATTAGCCATGCCATAAAGACCCACAATGTCCTTAACCATACGCCCCTGAGAAACGGTAATTACCCTATTCGCTCGATCGCGCTTAAGAGTAAGACCCAAAAATAAACTTGCCTCTCCTAAGTCGCGGCACTCAAACCGCCGCATGATAGCCGCCTTTACTTCTGAAACGGCTCTCTCGCTCCAAGACGCAATCAAAACGTCGTCTACATAAACCAAAAGATACACAACCTCGCCTTGTTTACGGCGAACAAATAAACTAGGGTCCGCACTCGACGCGACAAAGCCCATCGACACTAATTCTTCACATAACGTGTCATACCACGCACGCGATGCTTGGCGAAGGCCATACAAGGCCTTATGAAGAAGACAAACTATCCCCGGGCCTCCCTCTTCAAAACCGGGGGGTTGTTTGACATAAATTTCCTCCTCCAAATCGCCATTCAAGAACGCAGTTTTCACATCTAATTGGTGCAATTCCATGTCTGCGCCAGCTACCATGGACAAAAAAGTACGCAAGGTAGTGTGCCGGCTCACCGGCGCAAAGACCTCCTGAAAATCCACACCCTCGCGTTGCATAAAACCTTTGACTACTAGGCGTGCCTTGAACCGTTCAATGGCACCATGCTTGTCACGCTTCAATGAGAAAACCCACTTAACGTCAAGAGATCTGTTGTCCTTGGGCTTCGGCACTAAGGACCAAGTACCCTTCGCACGCAAAGACTCAAGCTCTTCAAGCATTGCAGCACGCCAAAGTTCAGCATAGGGAGATGCCATTGCTTCCTCGTAAGATTCCGGAATATCGACATCATCATCCGACTCTTCCTCCATCTCTACGCGGAAAGCAAAACGTTTGGGTGGAACTCCGGCATTGGAACGCTTTTCCCTACCAAGAGCTAACGGCAAATTATTGTTCGTATTGGACGGTCCTACATTTGACGGCCCTGGGTTGGACGGCCCTGCGTCGGATGGCCCTGCGTTGACCAACCCTTCACTGACCTCCTCATCCTCTTCACCGTCATCCTCACTATTAGACTCGGACCAATCCGACGCCTCATCGTCATCAATCAACGGCCCCGGCTCGTCACCCGATCCCTCGTCACCAGCCGGTCTGCCTACAGGACTCATCTCGACCTCGTCCTCGGGCGCCCTCCTGGGGTCCTCATCGTCAGTACCAGAAGAGAGCGACTCCTCTATCGAATCGAGTAACGACGCGACATCATTCATGATTCCCTCATCGAAAACCACATCTACACTAACGCGAATCCGCCCTTCTGCTGGGATCCATACGCGCCACGCACTAAATTTAGGCTCATACCCAACTAAGATACCCTTGACACAGACCGGGTCAAGTTTATTTCTAAGCGCCCTTGGAACCTGTACATAAGCTACGCACCCGAATACCCGTAGCTTAGAAACGTCCGGGGGCTTTCCAGTAAACAGCTCCCACGGCGTCTGTACAGTCCCCTTCGTAGGACACACGTTGCGCAAGGCGTTGGCCGTCATTATTGCCTCTCCCCACAGCTCCGGAGGTACGCCCGAATCATATTGCATGGCCGGCACACGCTCCAGCAAAGTCCTGTTCAAGCGCTCCGCTGCTCCGTTTTGCTCTGGTGTATACGGGGCCGACTTCTCATGCACAATACCCCTCTCAGAAAAGAAGGAGGCAAGGCGATCGTTGACGTACTCCGTGCCGCAATCAGTTCGGACGCAACGAACTTCTAGACCAGTCTGCCGTTCCCACTTAGTCAAAACCTCACGAACGGCAGCGGGGACTTCGCTCTTTGCGCGAACGCAACGAACCTCGGAGTATTTGCTAAAATCGTCGTAGAAGGTAGCGAAGTAGTTGGCTCCACCCAGCGACGTGACCGGCATCGGGCCGCAAAGATCCATATGGACGAGATCGAGCACGCGTTCGCCCTTGTGCGTCGATGAATGATGGGGGCTGCGGGTCATTTTTCCCATAACGCACGGCTCGCAGACCTTGCTCTCCGGACGAAGGCTTTCCTCGGGGCATGTGGGCTCCGAATGGACCAGGTCGTCAAAAAACGGCCTATCAAAACGGGTGAGGCTAGCATGCCCCATGCGACGATGCAAGGTGTCTAACTTTTCCTTGGGAAAGCGATGCAGTGATAATGCCCTATTCCACTCGGCATCTGGCTGCGCAAGCACGATGTACATCCCGTTCTCCTCGAACACATCGACAGCGGGAATTCCGTCTATTGCTATATACGAGCAATCGGCGGACAGGACAACCTCTACCACCTTATCCGGGAAGGATCTCTTCAGGGCCTTGACTGAGAACAGGCGGTGTTGCAGGTCCGGAACTACGTGTACAGGTACCGACAATTCCGTCTGCCCTCGAAAAGAGGCGAAAACCGCCCTGCCCTCACCAATCGAGCTAACCGTCCGCCCATCCGCCACCTCAAAAACGACACCCTCGCCCTCGCGCACCGGCTTCAGACCCTCCACGTCCTCAGGAGTGAAGGTCAGGTGATCCTCAGCTCCAGTGTCGAGAAGCCATTCACCGGGTGCCAGTCTCATTCCCCCAAGCGTGTTTATGACGCCAACTAGTCGCCGCCGCACGCCCTGGGCCTGCGGCTGCACTTGCGGTTGTTGTTGTCGTTGGCGCATGAAAGGCTGGGGAGGTGGTGGAGGGGGAGGCGGCGGCGGCGGCGGTGGTGGTGGCGGATAGGGCTGTCTAAGCTTCGGACACTTGGCAACCAAATGGCCCTGCTCCTTGCAGTAGAAGCACTTCCTGTTGTCCTTCTTCTTGTGTGGCGCCTGCCGCGCGACGTTGTAGGCTCCCTTCACGGGCGACTTCTTGGTCTCCGTATCAATATTCTGCTCTTCGACAAGTAGCCGCATCTCCAGCTTCTCGATGTCGTCTACGTCGGTGGTATTCTCTATGACTGTGCGGATCATGGCATACGTATCAGGTAGGCCCCTCAAGACGTGGTCCACCGCCTCGTCGTCCGCCAAGCTAAGTTCGATGGCCGCAAACTCTAGTCGAAGCGCTTGGAACCGAGCGATGTAGTCGCTGATCGTCTCGCTCGATTCCATCTTGAATTGGGTCAACCTTTGAACCAATAAGCTCTTCGCAGCTCGAGTCTGTTGCCCATACTTAGCCGCCAAAGCAAGCCACAGGTCGTACGCCTTCGCGTGACGCGCGTACAGGGGCTTCTCCAGGACGCGGATGAATTCCTTGATAACGCCCAAAGCTCGCTGGTCTTGCTCGTCTGTCACTGCATCTCGCGTAGCCTGCACGGGGCTGATCGCGTTCGCTAGTCCTTTACGTTGAAGGACGCCGATGACGTCCTCCTTCAAGAGGTGAAAGGTGCTAATGGAGAAATAAAAATCCTCCTTATCTATTTTCATCCTTGCCTACAGCTAAGTCCGCACACAGCAGAAAAAGGCACCACCGGGCAAATCGGATGACCGCACGCTAAAGCGCGGGGCTCATAACCTGTTAGGGATAAGAGTCCTTCAGTGAACACATCACTCGCTCATATCGTTACACAAGGAGAGAGAGAGAATGGATACGCAAGCAGTATATAAGCATACCGTAGCCAATCCTGATCCGATGTCGTATTGAGATAAAGGCAACCAATCAAACTACCGAAGTGTCAAGCCTGAGTGTACCTAAGAGTACTTTCCAACACTGTTGCAAAAAATTGAGAGGAGTAGCAGCGATTGCCCACGAAATGCTGCTGTTCAGCTTTGAATACCGTAAGTCTTGGGAATTCTGTCGTCCTAGAACTTGATGCTCTGCAGAGCATCAACCCAGCTGGGTTTTAGGTCACAGTACGCTTCGCGAAAACGGCTCATACAAGCTATGTGCGTGCATGTAATTACTATTCTACATGATTGCTGGGTATAAATCTCTTAATTAAGGGCCATGGCGGTCGCGGGGTTGTTTGCATACCGTAGTGACAGGAAATGTCCGTGTTTTTAATTTCGTGACAGCATTACGAAATTATGTCACATATAAATTACAAGCTGTTCCAGGCGATGGTCGTTACGAATATACGTGTGCTCCGAAGCCAAATCGTACAATGCCTTCAACACAGTATTGACTCGTCGAAGAGACAATACCTGCATGCTTTTCACGTGGTTCGCGTGCCATGTCACTGGAATCTGGTGTTTGCTGGTGAGCAGAATAACCGTGCATGCATTGGCCAGCTTTTGCGTCAATCGGCGTTCTGAGTCGGATCCATTTACGAACATTGCAGGCACCGTTGCTTCGGTTGCGTTGGCTCCTTACGAATCCAAAAGTTTCGCCAATATTTTCGGGTGTAATTTTTGAGGGTGTCTCGAACAATAAAAAGACGAACATTTCCTGTCACTACGGTATTGTGCTTGAGCTAAAAGTGAAACTACTTACACAATTTGTCGCCTTGTTCTGTCGCGCTTGTGTTGTACCGCTTCGTGGATAGGTGCCAGTACACAGACTGGCGGTCCCAAACAGCTGCAGACAGAACAGCAAAAACAAGGTGTTCCATCAGCACAGCACAGCACAGCACAGCACCGCACAGCACCATCGTCGCAGAATATTAAACTAGGTAATCTCAAGATAATGACTGACCATTAAACGCTGTGCGTCATGTAGCGTTTTCGTGGGAAGGTGCCCCCTATGGGTGTAGGTAGATAGCGCTGTGTGGGCCTCCAGATGATATCCTCAGCTGAGACATTCATCATCCCCGTGGGGCTGGCTTTGGTCTCACTGCAAGAGTCTGCGTGGCTGGCCATAGCAGATGCCTTCAGCAGGTGTTGCTGAGCTGAGCTGGATGCCCTTCAAACAGGCAAGTCGTGACAGTAAAGTACAGGTTTGCGTGGTGAGAGCTCCGACAGGACTGGACTTAACCGCCGTGCAGGCCAAGTTTACGGACCTTGCGCCTGGAGCCCTGCGGCGACCCGACCGAGATGAGCCCCGAAGCCCCCCCCTGTAGCTGTGTTTGAGCTTCATGCATGCGCGCTGTAGAGCTGTAGCGCTGCTGCCGGGAAACCAAAGCCAAACGCATAACCGATTGAAGCCACAAAAAGAACTGCTGCATGGCATAACACCGCGGCGATTCTATCTTCTTGGCGAAGGCTGGCTGCCAAATGCGGAGCAACGATGTGCTTCATGAGCTGCTCCCCGAAGAGGCCTTCTGCTGTCGGTGCTCGTCGTGATGCCTGGGAGTGCCGCAATGGAGTCTTGGATCACACTCCCGCACACAGTACCCACTCAGAGAGCTGTATCAGCCCGGGCGGGAGGGGAGTCTATTGCTTCGTGTCTCAGCCTCAGTGCGCGAACTCGCGTGGCAGAGCCTTGACTCGTGAGCATGTGCGCGCGTGCGACTCCTTCCCCATCCCCGGGAGAGGGAGATCGGACCTGCGGCTCTCGGCCCCTCAAAGGCCCCTCAGAGGCCCCTCGCGCCCCTCTCCCGTCCGTGGTAGAGAGCTTAGGTGGTCTTTCCGTTGGGGCTGGGCATGCACACGCGCAGTACTACACTCACACACACACTCACACACTCCACTCCAAACAATGACAGGATGTTCATCATCATTAATCATCAGAACAATAAAAGCTTATCTGATCCTCCGCGTATAAATAGGCGCCGAAACGACGAACTCCACTCATGTTATGTTATGTTACATGCTCGCGAGAGCTCGTAAGGCCCCGACGCGCCAGGAGGCTCATGGACCGCGAGCTCTAGAATTTTAACATAGTTCGACATTCGAATACGGCGTATGATCCTATTTCTGCAAGCCGGCCGGCCTCGGGAACTCTATTTCTGTTTTTGGAAGTTTTGGTACGACCCGAAACTGCCGATGTCTGGTAGTGACCTCCAGACTGTACGACTGGATTTTTACAGCCCGTGTACATTTCATGTACCGGAGACCTAGTACAACGTAAATCTGAGAGCCCGATGCGCCGATGTAATAAGGACAAGCTTTAGTAATTCAGGGCGCGCCGTCCCGCCCGCCCGTTGGGTGCGCAGGCCGCGTTAGTTTAATTGCTTTGTCTCCTTCGCTCTGTCGTTGGGAACGTCGTCTTGGGCCGGCTTCTCTGGCACAGCAATATGTTTTGACAGGAAACGGCAATGGATCTGTAGCTATATGAAGCATGCAAATAAAGTCGTCATTGCATACCGGCTGCCAGGGCCCACATGATAGAGATAAAATGCGTGAATGCGGCAAGGACACCGCAGCTCGATATGTTTGCGTGATTTCTTATTACGAATTCTCGACGGCGGTATCCGCGTCCTCATCACCTGCAGCTGCACCAGGAATCGCCGATCGGCGAGATGCAATATGAACGAGCAGGAGCGAGCTGACAGAAGCTGGACTTGCCGCGGCAATAAATGTATCCACACTGCTCAGTGCCATGTAAGCCGCAATACATTCTATTAGCTCGGTTTTCTGCCGATGGATATATCGCTCGTGTGCGCTTTAACAGGGTGTTTACACATGGAAGTGTGTTAGCGACCTTTTTGAAAATTCTCACCCCGGACGTCAGCTTTGCACGTTCTGTTTCGCAATATCACATATTCTATATAAATAAATGATAGGAATGCAAAAGGTTTGACGGAAGGCGGAGGGACGGCGAAGAATGTGGGGCCAATGTGGAGACAAGGCCCTTGTTAAACCTCTCCTCTCCTCTCCTCTCCTCTCCTCTCCTCTCCTCTCCTCTCCTCTCCTCTCCTCTCCTCTCCTCTCCTCTCCTCTCCTCTCCTCTCCTCTCCTCTCCTCTCCCAGAGGGTTGCAGAGATGGGGGATTGGGGGCAGGTACTGGTCAGGCGGGATGGGGAATAGGGTTGGTGACGTCAGGATGGGATGTGGGGCCCAGGGCAAGGATTAGGGATTAGGCGTGCTACACTACTTTTGGGATGGGGATTGCTGTCGGGGGTGAGGATGGGGATGGGATCCCTGTCTGAGGGATGGGGATTGCAACCTTGACCAAGGAGGGGATTGGGAGCCCTGGCCAGGGATGGGGATGGGACCCTGGTCGACAGGACGGGGATTGCAGGCTTTCGCAAGTTTAGGATGAGGTCGCTGCCATAGGATTGGGAACACAGTTGGAGGATTAGAATTGGGTGTTCTGTTGTAAAATGAGGCTGCAGGTGCAGAACTTGGAATACTGACAGGACTGCAAAACAGGCCAAGGATGGATGGTTTAGTTGTCCATAGTTGCTTACATGGAAACTCAAACAAACACAAGGAAGGATGGATGGTTTAGTTGTCCATAGTTGCTTACATGGAAACTCAAACAAACACAAGGAGGTTCTGCTTGTAAGTCGCGTCCCATAGCAAACCAAACTCAAACACAAGGAAGTTCTGCTTGCAAGTTGCGTCCCATAGCTAACCAAACTCAAACACAAGGAAGTCCTGCTTGCAAGTCGCGTCCCATAGCAAACCAAACTCAAACACAAGGAAGTCCTGCATATAAGGCGCGTCCCATAGCAAAACAAACTCAAACACAAGGAAGTTCTGCTTGCAAGTCGCGTCCCATAGCTAACCAAACTCAAACACAAGGAAGTCCTGCTTGCAAGTCGCGTCCCATAGCAAACCAAACTCAAACACAAGGAAGTTCTGCTTGCAAGTCGCGTCCCATAGCTAACCAAACTCAAACACAAGGAAGTCCTGCTTGCAAGTCGCGTCCCATAGCTAACCAAACTCAAACACAAGGAAGTTCTGCTTATAAGTCGCGTCCCATAGCTAACCAAACTCAAACACAAGGAAGTCCTGCTTGCAAGTCGCGTCCCATAGCAAACCAAACTCAAACACAAGGAAGTTCTGCTTATAAGTCGCGTCCCATAGCTAACCAAACTTAAACACAAGGAAGTCCTGCTCCGGCATCGGCCGACTGCCCGATGGGGTCCATCCCAAGCGTTTCCACGATGACTTCGGCCATGTCCCTGGCGAAGCCCAACCCCGTCAATTTTGCCAGCTTTTGACGCTTCTGCAGAAGGTTAACACCATTGGGAATAGAACAGGCATGGAACGCGACTAGGTGTAAATGTGAGAAACGTGCACCATTGGTGCCAGTTTTTCAGTCAGTAGCGGCGTTACAAACCCCGTTCTTACCTTGTCCGGCCCATGCACATCCACACCCAGGGCACCATCGGATGCCATTTTGGAAGAGATAACAAGCGGTCGTCGGGCTGTTACTAGCTTGCGCTTAAGAAGATGGGCGTCTTCCAAGACGAAGTTTGGGACACTTTGAATAAGACCCGAACGTAATCTGTATGCAATCTGCAGACCCTACTGGGGGACAAGTCCGCAGGAGGCGTATCAACATGCAAGACGTTATCAACAGCAAGCCGGTTTGGGGGTCCAAGTACAGCCTGTCACGCTGACTAGTTGGACAAGGCTGTATGCTCTTCTGCGTGAAGGCATAATGACTTCACCAGGAGAGCAGCAAGAATGAAGTCGCCACTGCGACCCAGTTGTACGACAGCACCACAGCACCAGCCTTAGACGATCCGGTCGCTTCGCTCCGTCGCATCTAAGCCAACAAAACGTTATCAACAGCAAGCCGCTTTGGGGGTCCTGGCTCAAAGTGAGGCCCACCCTGGAGTTAGTTGTTAAGCTTTCATGTTACTTCCTCATACAAACTGCTTCTTTAGTACTGTGATGTTTTATTGGTTATATTCATGCAAACTGAGCTGAAGTTGCAAGGCGCGAAGATGCTGGCCGCATCATGCCGCACCGCATTCCCAAGCCAGTATGCACAACTCTGAGAAAGTTTGCAGTCTTTATTGTTTTGTTGTGGCACAACTCCACGTAACTCTGCACATTATAGTGCATAGGAGCAATTCTTGCGCAGAAGTCCAAGTCGACTCAAAAGCATTCCAATTGGACTGTCTGGCTTGATGTAATGTTATCAGGTTGTTTATCGTAGCGCTTTGGCACACCCAACGTGGAATGTTGGCGCCGGAATGTGCAGCTGAACTCCTGCGCTATGAACCTGAACCAATGGTGCATGTTCCCAAGCCATGGACATTTTGACAGAACACCCTTGTACGTTCTGCCATTCTAACCACAGCATTATAATTTGTTGCTGTGGCCGTCCTTCGAACATAACAGTCCTTCCCCCCTTAGGACGCGCGATTTGCAATAGCAGCCAGTGTGCAATTAGATACGTAGACCTCTGTGATGCGAGTTCTTCCTCAGTCGAGATCCGCTTCAACGAGCGTTTGTCGCTTCAGTCTGCTTCGGAACGAACACAGCCGGGCGGAATTTGACGCTAGAGGAAATAAGCCATAGAGCAAGAGAAAAATATCTCGCGGAAATAGAAAATAACCCTGGTCATTCCCCTGATTTACGCCTAAAGAGAAAGCCGATATTACAGCACCTGTGTAAACGTAAGGAGTAGGTTTGTAGCTGGCAAGGGATGGGGATGGGACCCTGGCTGACAGCTTTTGGATCTGAACACAGCTGCAGGATGGGGATGGCCCTGGTCGAAGGGATTGGGAAGGGACCCTGGCTGGCAGGATGAGGATTGGGGGAACACAGCTGCAGGATGGGATTGGAAACCCTGGCCATAGGATTGGGGATGGGACCCAGGCTGGCAGGATGGGAAACCTGTCTCAAGGGATGGGATTAGCACCGGGCCCCTAAGATGGGAGATGGGAGTCGGTCACCCCAGCCAGGATGGGGGGATGGCTGACCACTACCACCCCCCGGGATTGGGGGATTAGACCGTTTTTGCAACCCTCTGCCTCTCCTCTCCTCTCCTCTCCTCTCCTCTCCTCTCCTCTCCTCTCCTCTCCTCTCCTCTCCTCTCCTCTCCTCTCCTCTCCTCTCCTCTCCTCTCCTCTCCTCTCCTCTGCCTCCGCTACCAATACCTCCTCTGCCTCGTCTTACTGTGATACATTGCTCATTCATCTTGGAGATACCCAGCCCAGTTTAAGTGTTCTACTCCATACACATATCATCCTGCATCTCTCGAATACAAAGGTCATTACAGAGAATAAATTACAATATTTCTTTTGTATTGGTGCTTCACTATCCCCTAATTAGGGTGTCACATGCACGACCGATTTGCGTTATAGGTAACCACCTCGGCCACCTCTTCAAACAACACATCTTCCGGACATCTGCACTTTGCATCGTTTTACTTACATGCAAAAATAACGAACCAAGGCCAGGAACACAGCGCGACGATTTACGACGTCCTTGCCGGATTGCGCAAAGAGTAATTGTGTCTCAGTCCGAGCATGCTCGTCCATTTCATCCAATATGTAGGTTCTTGCCCACCTTTTAGGTGGGCAAGCCAACAACGTCCAATAAGCCCACAAAAGTTAAAGCTCCCCCGAACCTGCCATAAGCCTTGTTAACTTTGAGCGCGGAAAATTTCGTAACTTCTTTTTTAATTTTAATATCACCCGGTCTTTGCTTTGCTTTCCGTCTACTACCTTGACTGCTTGCTGACTTTCGCCGTTGACCAATACGGAAATGTCGCAGAACCAGTCGCCCTCGCCGGTTCCGTCTGAGAACTTTCCCACTTCACTGCACAATGCCTTCATGGCAACCGTTCAGCAGCTCATGCAGGGTCCGCTGCCCCAACTGTTCAGCGCTGCCGATGTCCATGCTGCCACCCAGGCCGCATCAGAATGGGCAACAGCCCAGCGGCAATTTGCAGGACAACTGCCCTCCTCATTTCTCTTTAATGTTCAAGAAAAATAAGCTCGAGCAGGAGCGAAATGGCGCTCGGGAAATTTATGGTTTCGGGGCTGCTAGTGGAGACAGTACTTTGTTAGGCTTTGTTAGCCATTGTTAGCGTGCCATTAACTTTTCCGGAGATAGTTAACAGACTTCCATGTGTAAACACCCTGTAAGTTTGCGGCACAAAGCTGGAAGAAACGTTAGTCAGAGAAGGTTACTTCAAAAAAAGCCTGCGGACCGCGATGCATGATGCTGAAATTTGGACAAAGTAAGAAAACGTATAATGTTGAGAGAGCGAAGAGAAGAAAATGCTTTTGAGGATTTCAAACTAGTCTGTGTGTTCGGTTATTGCAGTGGTTACTAGTGTTCCATGTCGTTTACAATACGTTTTAGTAGGAAACATATTACAACAGATGCTAAAAGGTACACTATTGGTTACCCAAACCACGTTAAGCCATCACATCGCCTCGCTCCCTCACTTCCTAGGATGCTAGCTGGAGGTGCGCGCGGTGGGGCCAAGGGGATAGATATAAATCATTCTTGCGCAACCTCCATTTAAAAGCAGCTGCTGTGTAGAAGTGTACTTCGCCGTCCGCGTAAGAACCCCTGGCTCTAGCTTTAGTTGAGCAAGTGGTTGTGGGAGAAGGGGAAGAGAACATTCTTGTTGCCCGTATGCATACATGTGGTCGGCAGGGCAGGTCTGTTGCTAGGCCTGCTGGCGGTTGAGTGAACCGTATGTGGAGCTGCACACATCAACATCAGGAAATTCAAGATCCCTAAAGCATAACACAAAAATACATTCGCACATGCATACAGGCATACATATACAAAGACGTCATTGACGCACATGGACATCGATACGCGTTTTCTATCTTTCTCACAGCGTAGCGTTCAGGCGTCACTATAATTACCAACACTAACACCTCCACCACCACACCACCACTACCGCGGCCCCCCCCCAATACACACCGCGCGGTAGGTCCTCTCCAACCGGGATCAAAACGGTCCCGTACAGACCGGAGAAACTGAAGACGGGTTTGTGGCCGAACACGCCACCAGCCAGTACCACTACATCAGTCTTACATAACGGCCACGAAGACCACAGAAGCAAGGTTGACAAGGTTGATAACTAATAATGATTCTGGACCTAAACCAGCAACCACTAACCGCAACCAACACAACCACCATCACTGCCAGATGCGGCAACGCCAACACCAGGATGATCGAACTCAAGAGCTCGCAACTGGCAACCGGGACAAGGAAATTAACAGATTGAAATTCAGTTCCGGAACACGACACACATACACACATATATATACACACATACATACACAAAAGATTTCGCCGCCTTGCGTTCTGACGAAGGCGATGATCCCCTTCCAACAGATTAAAGATACATACATACGTACATACACACAGGAACTGCGCTCGTTTTCCCCCGGAGCAACAAGGCCATGCACAAAGAACGACACGCGCCGCAGCACATGCCCCCGGGGCCCCCTACCCCGGGGCCACCGCCACCACACTCAGTGCACAGTACTGATGCACATACATACGTACATTCACACAAACACCGCCTCATGCACCCCTTCCAACCCACCTTTACACCTCTTGCTCAGTTCAGCTCTGTCATTTGAACACGCATGTACATACATACATGGTGTAGATGCGACGACGACAGCCCCCGACTCCCCCTCCCCCCCCACACACACATCCTCTCTGTTCCGCGCTCCGCTCCCGCGTTTATCCCCAAGGGTCTCGTCACAAAAACAAAGGACGATCCTACGACATCAGGAGGGATTATGAGCTCCATTTCCGCCACCCACCAGGTTCCGGAGAGCATTTTTTCGGTTTTCGGTTCAAAGACCGTTACTGCGCCGAGGGATATGCATCCTCGGCCATCCCTGGCCTGCATCAGGCCCCCGATCAGATGACATGACATACATACATACATACGTACATACACCCACGCACAGACATGCACCCCCAAACCCAGGGGCAATAAGATCGTCATCACAATATTTTTGTGCGGTTCTGGTATACACCGTTTGCCATTACCGTAGGCATAAGGAAAACCCAGCCCGTAGGGTTAAGTATATGTGTATTTATGTGCGCTTGGTGCCCTTGGTCGCGTCGGCCCCGTTCGATAATGTTGTACGAAAACGTGCAGTCGTACACCTCGAGTTTCCGCCTTTACGTTTATGCTTTAGGGGCATATTCCCCATCACACAAGTACACATCCATCGTATGGCGCAGTGCAATTTTTCCGTGTGATTGTATGTATGTATGTTGTTACAGGGTGGTTAACTTCGCCAGCGGCCCCCTTTCCCGGGGCAGTCCCTGCTCTCCCCTGCTAGAGGGGCACCCTAATCCGTCACCCCATCCGACTTCAGAATGTATTCGTTGGGTTCGGCAACTCACCACCAGCATCCAACCAAATCTAGCGGATCAACGGCGCATCAACTTAGTTCCTGGTCAGCTCGCAAGTTGATATTATCACGTCCTACACCGTCCATATGATGGGGGGCCACCTCCCATTTCATCACTCCTCAAACACCCGAGGAGCCGGCAGGCGGATTTGAACCCGGGTCGACTGGGTCGACTGGGAGCAGAAGTCAGGCCTTAACCTCTGCAAGTATTATGTTCCTTAATTAGGATCCAAGCAAGTTGTACGGCGAAACACAGCGCAGGGTTACCAACATCATCATCTCCCCATTCCGGGCCCCCGACAACTCACCTTACCCCCCCCCAAAACACACAACACACACGTATTTGTAGCAAAAAGAAGAAAGCAAATCGGCTCCGAAACCCTGTAAACCCACCCTGGTCCCGGACCCTTCCCTTGTATCCCCCCCTCCCACTCCTCACACACGCCCCCAACGCTTTCCCCCACACACTACCCCCCAAGCTATCAGCAGCCATCAACGACCAACGGCAACGACATGGGGCCCCCAAGCAATGCACGCCGCACACCCTGCTCCACACCCTCCAGCCCCCCTGGAGTTGGCGGCTAATTTATGTCCTCCAGGTAACCGCCGCCAAGAAGAAGTCCTCAAAGCCCAAATTAAAAAGGGGGCAAGAGTAAACCACCAGAAGGAACGTTCCAGCCATTGTTTCTGTTTTTTGTTTGCTGTTAGCTATTACTGAGTTACCATTAGGGTTTGTTGTAACCCCAGCGCGCCAGCTCGTCCCGTACGAGCTGCCGACTTCGAGAACTCATAAGGCCCACCTTGCGCAATCCGACGTCATCCAACGACGCAAGCTCGTCCAAACCGCCAGCAACTGCCCCACTAATGGAGCGGGAATAGTGGCCTAGACCCAACGAATCGAGCAACTCCGAAACCGTGGAGGGACGCTGCGATGGCGGCCGACGTATGGCAGCGGCGGCGGCGGCGCTGCCGCCGCCGCTGGCAGCGCTAGGAGAGGACGTCTTCTGGGGAGCTGCGAATTGTTGTTGTTGTTGTTGTTGCTTTCCTTGTTGATGCTGCTGCTGTTGGGTTTTTGTCGGCAGCATCGGCCCTGAGGCGGCATGACGAAGGCCCACGCCGATGCCGTACTCAACGGCGGGTGATTGGGACGGGAACAAGGCCTCAGCTGATACAGGCATCACCGGTATCGTGGCGTCGATGACGGCGGCGGCGGCAGCGGCGGCAGCACCGCTCGCAAACGGCCCCGCTGCGGAGGAAGAATCGTGCAAATCAGGCTGCGATGCCGTACGCAGCCTCGCCAGCCTCGCCCGGGTCTCTGACGACAGCCCCGCATACGGCGAAGATGCTCCAAGTGCGGTGGCCGCGGCGCCGTCACCAGCGGTTGCGCCGGCCGCTGTCGGCGAAAACAACAGCGGCGGCGAGCCTAGAGATCCCGCCGTGGACATGCCGCCAGCGCTGACGCTGCCGGCGGCGGCGATGCCGCCGCCACCAAAGCCACCCCCAGGGAGCGCGCCGCTAGAAGCGGCCTTAGGTGGGACCTGGATCCGCCGAATCATCGCGCCGCTGATACCCCTGCTGGCGGCATTGCCGGCGTCACCACCATTGCCGCCGCCGGTGACGGCGGTGTCCGCAGAATCCAACTTCAGAAGCGGCTCCGACGTCGACTGCGACGTCGACTTCGCAACATCAAGATCTCCGGCAAATGGCACGCTCTCATCCGTTTTATTGACCAGCATCGCCGCCGGAACCATTGTCGTACCTGTTGCCGTACCCGTCAAGAGCTGCTGCTCCCCACCGACCCGTGGACGAAGCCCCCCAGCCCCCACCTGCTGCTGTTGTAGCTGTAGCTGTAGCTGTGGCTGTAGCTGTGGCTGCTGCTGTGGCTGTAGCTGTTGTTGTTGCAGAGCCGTAAGCAGCTGCTGGTGCATGAGCGTCGCCGCTAGCGGCGATGCGCCGCCGCCGCCGGCGGCCCCGCCGCTGCCTCCGCCGCCGGCGGCGGCCGCGAGGCCGGCCAGGCGGAAGGATGCATTGCGCGACGGTACGCAGGACCCCACCCTGGAGCCGGCGCCGCCGCCTGGCCGTGGTGACGCCGATCCCGATCCCGATGGTTGCTGCTGTTGTTGAGATCCAGCATGCATCCGCTGCATCCGAGTCAGACCGGCGGCGGGCGGTCCCGGCGACAAGTCCTGTACGAGCAATGCGTCGCTGGTATGCCGGCGGCTTACAAGGCCAGCGGCGGCTGCTGTGGCGGCGGCACTGCCGCCGCCGCCGCCGCCGGCCATGCCCAAATTCGCGACGCTGCCACTGCCGCTAAAGCCCGAGATGCCGCCGGCGGCCGAGATGACGCTGCCGTAGGCCTGTGTGACAGCGGCGGCAGCGCTGCCGCCGCCGCCAGCGGTAGCGGCGCCGGCGGACGCGGAGCTGGCGGTGGCGGAAGTGGAAACTAGGGGCGGCGCCGTCGTGTTCCCCATATCCAGATTGCCGACGTCACCACTCGCGACAGCGGCGAGCTGTCACACGATGAATACGGCGAAAAAGTTTTTTTTTATTTTTTTGGTCTTCCTAGGGTTTCAGGTTCTTTATTAGGATTAGGCGTTAAAAGGGAGGCTACTCGGAGCATGAATCCATCCGACGATGTACGACATGCTAATGCTGATACACAGGGGTAACCCTGTCTGCGGTTCTGCTTTCCCTGAAGCCCCGCTCCCTAGGGTGGGCCCCCTCCCTTTGTAAATTCCCGCCCCGCCCGTTCCACTCCCCTGTCCTCTCTCTTCCCCCTACTAGACCTCCGCACCTCAGATCGTCCCACCTTCCCACCTTCCCACCCACCCCCTCACCGTAGACATGATTTCATGACCCCCCGCATCCAGTGTCACGTGAGGCACCTGGGCTAGGGAGATGGCGTATCCCGAGGCTGTACGACAAAGGGAAAAAGTGTACGACATCAAGTAAAGGGAAACGTAAACGTATTTCGTGGGGATGGCAGAGGACGAACACCAGTCGTGGGACTCTGTGTTTTCCAGTTTTCCTTCGTATGTAGATAATCGCTCTAAAATTGAGGACGTAAAAATAAAAAATATCATTCTATCATTTAAAAAGAAATTACTAGAGGATTTCTGGATATTAAACTCTTGAAGATATAAACTTAGGGTTATATTTCTAATATGCAAAGGACCAAAGGACGTGAAAGCGACGTACAACGTACAACGTACGACAAGTGCAACGCTGCGCAAAGACCTCCACCCGTTTTAGCTATAAACACAACAAAAGACCTCTCACCCCGCATCTCTCCCTCTCACAGCAATTTCCCAAGCACTTCTACTTCCTCTACTATCCTCTACAAGCTCCCCCCCTCAGGTGGTGATCCTCGGACTCCCCCCCGGAGCCCACTCCCTGCTACTCCTGCCCAAACTGCGACCCCTCCCTCACCGTCACTCTCCCGGCTTCTGCTCGGACCAATCAACGGGGAGCCGCTGCCTGCCGTACTGACATTGCCGCCGACAGCGTCACTGGCGCCGCTCAAATGGCGGTTCGAAATCATGGGGATGATCTTATAACCCGGGCCGCTGCCACCATTACCGCTGCCACCGCCGCCAGCGGCGGCGGGTGCCGAAGTACGCACCGTGGTAGTGGCGGTGGCGGCGGTAGGCGCCACCGCCGCCGCCGCCGGAGGCGGCGGCGCCGGCGGCGCCGGCGGCGGCGGACCAGCAAGCATCGGCCTTCCCACCATCGGCCCTGCACTCAAGCTCAACCCCAGCCCCGGTCCGGTGCCGTCTCCCCCCGTTCCCCCCCCCGCAGCCCCGCCAGCTGCTCCCAGCAGGCAGTTGAGCACGGTTATCCCGTGCGCCCCCGAGGTGGCGGCCCGCAGGTAGTCCAGCACTGCGGGCGGCTCCAGGTGCGAGTAGTCCAGCATTCCCGGGCTCATGGAGCCGTCGGGGCCACCCGCCACAAGGTACGTGCGAATGATACCCAGACTCTGCACACAAACAAACAAACAAACAAACAAACAAACAAACATACAGACATACATACAGACACCAAGAGAGGGAATCCAAGCAAGGGGTACAATGTGGCGTGGTGGGTATGACAGTATGTCTGTCTGGCAGTGTGTGATGGTATGCTGTGATACGGCGGTATGGCGGTTGGGAGTAGAGAGGGCTGTGACAGGACTTCCAAGGGAAAAGAGGAGAAGAGAGGAGAGGCGCAGAGGGGAGGGACGGAGCAGGGGGAGACCGCCGGACCCGCCGGACGCGCGGACGCAGCCGCTCTCTTGCGCCGCCAGTCCACCACGCACCGCAGAGGGGGGTTTGGGCGGGCCGGGGAAATACCACGGGGGTATTCAGCACTCTAGCCAACAAAGCCCCCCTCACCACCCAGCTTGCGACAGCAGATCCCGGTTGGGGATCCAGCTGACAGTGACGCTATGGAGCTGAGGTGGTCGGTCGTGGTGATAGCAACATCGTAGCAACATGGGGATCTCTAGACGCCTGTGATTGTGTGTGCGTCAGCGTGTGAGTGTGTGTGTGTGTTGTGTAATAATATAAAGATGTATATGCAGAGCGTGTGTACGACAACTGTACGACCACGCACCTGGACCTGCGACGTGGTGTATGCCATGAACAACTCCCCGCCAGCGGACCGCACCCGGTTGTGGACCACCTCGGTCACGTGGATGGTGTTCGGGAGAGCGGTAGCCTGAAGGCGGGAAGAGGGAAAAGGGGGTGACAGGGGGGGAAAGAGGGGTTGAGGAGAAAGGGGGGAGGAGAAACCTATGTACGGCTGAAGGAGATGGGAGGAAAGGAGAGGCAAGTGGGAAGGCGAGAAGGAGGAGGGAAGGGTGGCATGCTCCAGAAGGGAAACCTCACAGCTGATATCATCTACTTGTACTAACTCCAAAACCCTAATTTAGGAGAAGTTCAAGTGCGTGAGAACCAGGAAGGGTCATTTCATAAATTGACTCGTTTACTCAAATTCAATTCAAATTCAAAACACAACTTCAAGTTCCAACTTGTGGATTAAACATACAAAAGAGGCGCCATAATGGACGATGCGGAGCGCATAGGTACAAGCGCACACATACACACAAACATTTAAACACACATAGGCAGGTGGCTGGCAGAGGTTAAGGCCTGACTTCTGCTCCCGGAGTGTCCGGGTTTAAATCCGACCTCTCGGTGTGTGAGAGGTGTTGAATTGGGAGGTGACCCGCCATCTTGTGGACGGTGTAGAACGCGATTATATCAACTTGCGAGCTGACCAGGAACTAAGTTGAGGCGCCGTTGATCCGCTAGATTTGGTTGGATGCTGGTGGTGAGTTGCCGAACCCAATGAATACATTCTGAAGTCGGATGGGGTGACGGATTAGGGTGCCCCTCTCGCAGGGGAGAGCAGGGAACTGCCTCGGGAAAGGGGGCCGCTGGTGAAGCTATGCCATCCTGTTTCACACATCATACATACACACGTACAAACCAGCGCACCTGCAGACCCTGAGCGAGCCGTAGCGTAGTTCCAAATAGGCTGTAGCGGGGGTATTTGACACCAATCACCCCGCCGTACACTGCGCCCACATGAAGCCCAATCCGGATCTGCATCTTGCCCAATGTATCCGGGTACGGCAGCGAATCTACAGCCGCAAGCATCTCCCGGGCGAGATCCAACATCTGCTTCACCTGTGCGAGCCCGCGTGTATGTATGTGTGTATGTATGTGCGTCACTCAATTCACATCATTATGAAATACCGAACATGAGGAGGGGGACGATGACGACGGCAATGAGATACGCAAGTATTTTTAAATTCTGTGATCTGGAGACAATTTAAAATTTTGCGAACTGGGAAGAGGATGAAAACTGCCCTATCTGCGTGAAGGTGTCATCGGTTTGACGTACAGAGCGGAGGAGATGGGAGGATAGGGAGAACGCAGAAAGGGAGAACAAGGTACGGACGAGAGCACGAGGAGCGAGACGGACTGCTAATGTGGTGGATTTGATACGCAAGGATCATGTCGTACAATTGCCGTACCTGCATGACATTGCTAATGTGCCGGTCCTGTGGCATGTGCCCAAGAGCAGCAACGTACGAGTCCGTATGGCTGTCCATCTGCAAGGGGGAAGGGGGAGGGGGAAAGGCATTAGGGGGGGGACGAGGAAGGGACGGTACACAAAACACACACGGGACGTTAGAAAAAAAGGTACAACACGGTGGCCAAATACCCATTCTGTGCCTCACTTCAAATCGCAATTCCGAAACGTACACGCCTTACCTTGTGCACGCCCATCTTATCCGTGAGCGCGTCAAAAGTGGAGAAGAGGCGGTTCAGTGTGAGGATGCAGTCCGCGGTATCCGCCGCTGCCGCCAGGGCTGAGAAACCCACCACGTCAGCACACAGCACCACCACATCACTGAACTTCTCCACCAGGACCCGGCTGCCGGCGCGCAGAGAGGAGAGGATGTGGGGGGGCAGGATCTGCACGGCATGGCAGTAGCATCGACGGTTGGAAACAACGGTTTGGGGTTTTATAAGGGGTTTATAATATCAGTAGAGGTTATCTTCAAGGTTATTTCCAAGGGGTTAAGCAACAACAGCGGTTTACCTAGGGTTTAGGTTGTGCAACATGGAGGGTTTTAGTACCAGTAGCAGCAGTAGCAGCAGTACTGCTGGCGGTAGCTGCAGTAGCAGCAAGCACCACCACCCTTGGCACATCCTTAGCCACCAAAATCTCTCCTCACCACTCCTAAAATTTCCCGTTTCCCAGGCTCCTCCCTGCCGTTCGCATAATACATACATACAGACGTACACACCCCAAACACCCGTCTTTCCCCCTCCTCCACATACCCCCTTTCAAATTACACACGCCGTACACACACAAGCAGACACGTACAGAAGTACATACATCCGCACACGCACACCTGTCGCAGCAGCGCCATGTTCCGCTCTGCCGCCTCTTGCAGTTGCGCCACCTCCCCCATAAACAGCCTCAGCTGGGTCTCCACACGCGCCATCACCTCTTGAGGCTGGAAGGGCTTAGTGATGTAGTCACACGCGCCGGCCTGTGTGAGTGTGTGAGTGTGTGAGTGTGTGAGTGTGTGTGTTTGTGTGGAGGGGTTGTTAAAGCCCCAAGGGGGGTGAGGGAGGAGAAACCCAAAGCCACAGGGGGTACGTGTGGGGATGAGTGTGGATGGGGAAGTAAAGCCCCCATTCCCGTTGTTGGCGGTCATGTAGGACAACAACTAAAATTCAATTTCAGGTTGCAAATGCATTCATACACAGACACACACAGACACATATATACATACACACGAAACACGTCTCCCCCAATCCCCACCTGCAAACCCTTGATGACGTCCTTCGTGGAGGCCTTCCCGCTGATCATAATGATGGGGGGCGGGACGCCCGGAGTGAGGGACCGCATCTTCAAACACACCTGAGCAGCACAACGACAGGAGAGCCCCCCCGAGGGGAAGGGAGGGGAAGAGAAGGGGCGGGGAAAGGCGGGGAGGGACGGAGAGGGACTCGCGTACATGCGGCTACACAAAAGCCCGGGAAAGGAATGCTGAGGTCCAAAATTACGAACTGCTGCTGCTGCTAGGCGGGGAGGGGAGGAGGAGGCGGGTGGGACAGCAGTCCGAAGTTGGGGGGCAAAGACGAACCACGAACGAGTGAAGCTGCTGCCAAGGAAACATTTAGGGGAGGGCCGGCAGGAGTTAAATGGAGGGGGTAGGACGGGACACGGGGGACATAGGGAGGAGGTGTGTTAGGGAGGGGAAAGGTGGGTGGGTCCGGAAAAGATGGGGTAAAGGTGTAGGTGAGGGGTAAAGGGCGGGTGGGGAGGAGGAAGAGGGCTGACAAGTCAGCAGGATCCGAATTATCCCCCCTTTCGCCCAAAACACACCTCCTCCGACTTGATAAGCCCATAAACGCTTGCCCCAGCCATCCGCCCAGTTATTCCCCCCTCCTTCCACACACACACACACACACACAAACACACATATATATATATATACACATGCACACGCACGCACATACCTCATGTCCCGACATGTCAGGTAGAGTCACATCAAGCAGTACAAGTTTCGGTTGTGGGTCCGACGTAAGGTACGACTCCAGAGCTTCCGTACCCGAGGCGGCGGTTAGTACGTCGTACCCCTCAGCACGAAGCAGATCCTCCAGGATGGTTAAGTTCACT